>NC_045488.1:11684762-11819762 GCF_009650955.1 Corvus moneduloides | reverse complement strand
GAGAGGGTGGGGAGGGGCTGGGCTGGAATTCCCAGAGCAGCTGTGGCTGCCCCTGGATCCCTGGAAGTGTCCAAGGCCAGGTTGGACATTGGGGCTTGGAACAGCCTGGGATAGGGGAAGGTGTCCCTGTCCATCGCAAGGGGTGGAACAAGCTGAGCTTTAAGGCCCTTTCCCAACTAAATCATTCCAAGATTCCATGATTATTCCCACCTCAGAAAAGTCACTTTTAGCCTTTCACCACCAAGACTCTCCCTCAGCCACGCCAGAACATCTCTGAGCCCTGCCCTGTCCATCACCAACGCCCCCTGATCAGAAGCTTTTCCAGCCTTTCCAAACGCAACTGGAACAGTTTGAATTTGCAGAATTAGCTCCACTATTTGGTATTTTTGAACCTGTATTGTATTTGCTGTGGGTTCACCTACTGCACGTGACAGTTTAGGATTTGCAGAAACGGGGCAAATGATCAATAAAGCTGCCCCATTAACAGAGTATTTCCCAGGCCATGGAATACCAGTGGAACCTGGATAAACCGCTCTATAAAGCACCAGCTCCAAAAGGCTTTTTTTTTTTTTTTTTCCCAAGGTTGGTTAAAAATGCCAAAGTTTGTCTCCTGCTTCATCTCCTATTTAATGAATGCCTCTGGTTATGAAAGGCAACTTTTGACAGACCATCAGGTTATTTTTCTGTCTCCATGGAGATCCTTGGGTCGGGAAGTGGCTGAGGAGACCTCTCCCATCCCTTTCACATTCCAGTCACCAGCACAATCAAGGAAACTCAAATGAATCCACCCCGGGTAACTTGGAGGAGTCACCAGCTACAGCTTTAATTTTCGCTTTTACTCCCTGGAATTAGGACTCGCCCTGGAGCTCTTGTTTGAGAGATTTGCAGGTGACCCGGGGTTAGATCTTCCCATATCAGTTAACAAATTTTCTCTTTACATATATACTGCTTTTCAAGCTCCTGATAGTTTTTTCTTAATAGAAAAACCCACAGACCAACAAATCATACAGTTATGATTTTTAAGGGAAGCTTCACAGTACAACGTTTATTTTCCTGTGGATTTGAAGTAGACAGAACTTATTTTTCATCTGCACAAATGAGGGTTGAGTTTTAAGAGCAAAAACTAACATTGTGTCCTACTGACAAAAGCTTTGTCTCTGCCCTGGTAAAAAAGGTAAAGGAATATCTAAATATTCTGGTTTCCATGGGGGCTTCACCACCCTGGGTTAATTCCTGTGGAATTAAAGGATGATCTTCAAATATATTTCACAATTTCTTGCAAAACTGCGATTGCTGATACTTCTGCATGAAGTCAAAGCACCAAACCAGTGAGAAGGACCCCCCTAATTTGTTCCTGATATTCTAAACACCCTCCCCATCCCCATCTGGGGATTTTGCAAATGGCAAACTTCAATCACTGTCACAAAACATTAAAAAAAAAAAGAAAATTATTAAAAAAAAAAAAATAGACAATTCACAACAACCTTAATATTAAATATATTCTTACAATTATATTACGCTGCTTTTCCCTGAGGTCTCCAAACAAATTTATATAAAGAGATTATTTCATCCACCATTGAACTGCAGCCACTTCTCAGAGAAATCTCTTTACCAGAGTTTAGAAACACAATTCAATAAAGTGGGCATGGAAAGCTCCACACTGCTGGTGGAATTGCGGTAACAATAACTCCTCCTGGCAGTAACTTCCACAGAGTAGGACCAGGATACCCTGACAACAAATCCCTTGGTCAGCAGGAGTGGGGACAAGCAAAAACCAGCAAATTTAGCAAATTGCTGTTGAAAATCTTGGAATCATGGAATGAAAGGTCTCCAAGATCACCGAGTCCAAGCATCACCCCAATCCATCACACCATGTCTGTAGGTCTTGTCCCCAGCACCACAAAAAGTGGGGTAAGGAGAACAAAGAATGGTCAAACAGACACCAAATAAAGAACTGGGTTTTTTTCTACCCAGATCTTGCTTTGTGTCACCCGTGTTTAACCAAATGACAATTGAGAGGAGCAGCAGGAAAACTTACTTGACCCTATGGAAGAGGAAAACCGATCACAGCTGAGCAGGAATAAAATCATGGACTCCTCTGAGGGATCCATCAAAGTCCAAAACCCCAAAAAACCAAAGGGCAAACACCGCAGTGGGATGTCCAGGCAGCACAGGCTGAACCACTCAAGGTTATCCCTTCTCCTTGTGCTTCAGCCTGGGCAGTCCCAGGGAGCTGTGGGAACATCCAAAGTAGAACCACAGCAGTCAGAAATCCAGGGAGACCAAAGGAACCGGTGTCTGCAGCCTGAAAACAGAGCAAGGACATCACAACCACCACCCTCCTGCATCCCTGCTCCGTGCTCATTCCACACACAACTACCCCTGTATCCTGCAGCACGGAAAACCCTTCTAGGAATAAAGCAGAGGAACAAATCAAGGAGATGAGAGCCTCCAACACCAGCAGGGTTGAAGAGCAGCAGATGAATATCCATCAGGATTGTCCCTGCTCCTGAACACACTCCTGCAAGTCCCTTCTGGCTTGAGGAGAAACAGGTAAAACGTCGATTGCTGAAGTCTCTCACTTTTGAAGCCACTGAGAAAAATCCTGGTCTTCCTTTGAGGAGCTGCAAGATCAACTGTGATCACTGCAGATGTCACACTTCCAGGGACAGCTGACAGGGAATAACCCAGAACAATACGAATTTGGGCTCATGAGGGGAGTTTTCTACCCGAGCTGAGGTGCTGAGTGGGCTGAGGTGCCACATTACACAATGAGCATCCTCGCCCGTGCCGCTGGACTGCCCATGGAGGGTCGTGTTGCACTCTCATGAATTACACCCACGGTTCCACGGGATTGGCAGAAGAATGGATGCTTTGGAGATGAGGGAAACACCTGCCTAGACCTCAAAATGGTTCACTCCTTATCTGGGGCTGGAGGTTCCTCACTATGCTGAGCAACCATTACCCAGCAGAGGAAGAGATGACCCTGCTCCTGTGGGAACACATTCTGTAGCCTCTGGCACAGACCAAACACTGGGACTACTGAACCCTTCTCCAGAAGTGCCTCACAACCTCTGAGGAGCAGGAATTGTTGCTCCTCAAACAGGCTGAGAACCACAGTTCCAATCTGAGCTCTCACAGCTGCACCCCTGGCCAGGAAACAGGCAAAGGAGCGCCGAGCTTGTCTCTGGTCTTCTCCAGCTCCTGGGAGACTTGGGAGGACCCTGCTCCTCATCCAGGCCAAGAGAGACTGTTCTGAGTGCTGCTGTGGCTGCCCCATCCCTGGAAGTGTCCAAGGCTGGGCTGGAGCACCCTGGGATAGTGGAAGGTGTCCCTGCCCATGGCAGGAGGTGGAACGGGATGATCCCTTCCAACCCAAACCAGTCTTCGATGATGATAAAATTTCAGTAAATCCAGTATTTTCTGACGGCTCTCCAATGGCCACCTGAACCAACCCAACCACACAAATCCCTCCACCCTCTGCAGCCGTTCTTCCTAAGGCAAGCTCACATCCCAGGTTTAAGGTCCCACTTAGGCAACTCCTTCATTGGCATCCACGGCAGGAACAGGAATTGGGAGAGAAGTTTCCTTCCAAGCACGCCAGGGACATCTCCCATTCCACAGAAGCACCAACTCATGCAGGAGATCCTTCTACATTTGCAAAAATATCTCTGCAGGAATTTCAGTATTTCATGGAAACTTGGAGTGGTTTGGGTGGGAAGGGACTTTAAAGCCCATCTCATTCCACACAAGACAGAAAAAGTCCTGGAAAAAACCATGGTCCAAGCTCTGCTCCCTCAGACTGCCTGGAATCCTTAGGATCAGAGATTAGAAAATACACATCAGCCTTTCAAGATCCCAAGCCAAGGATCTGCTGTTAAAACATATTAAATCATATTAAAACATACTATAAAATCAGGTTTTACTGGTTACCTTCATTGCCACACTTGAGCATATTACCTAAACATCAATTTTACATTAAAAAAAAAAAAAATCAGGAAGATTAAGATAAATAAATCTTTTTTTTCTTCTTATATTTCAGGTTCCTAACAGATCTTTTTAAAATTTTCTAAAATCTCTCCGTTTTTCAAACACAAAAGCACCTCTGGAAAAACTAAAACTAAATTCCAATTTTACAGCAAGTTTCTAACAGGCAAATCAAATTGAAGTTCAAACTTACTTCTGGCTATGGAGAAAAAAAATAATAAAGCAAAATGTAGCTGAAGTAAATTATCAGGAATGTGAAACCTATGCTAAGAAATTAGGAAGAGTTTAAAACAACAGCAGATGATTTCAAATATTGCCAGTGATTTCTGGAAAATATTATAAAAGCAAAAAGATTTGCACAAATCTATCATATTCAAGATATTACACAACAATTTCATTCACTATTTTGGCATTAGCATTTGAAGAGCGTTTAATGTCTTTTAAATGGTTCAATGTAATGATAGATCTGGAAGACAAAACATTTCTTTCTTACCAGGAAACATGCTGTAAAAACAACCCTCAATTTATCCTCCCAAAATAAATGAATGCTTAAAGGATGTTTCTACCAATGGAAAAAACAACACTAAAATGGTTATTTCACATCCCAACTTTAACTAAATATTTTTTTCCTTGACAACCTGCTTCCATTTAAATGAAACCAGGCCAAATTTGGTCAATAGTATGGATTGCAGAGAACGAAAAGAATCTTAGACTGTGTTAATACAGGGATCAGACAGCAGCAACTTCATTTCAAGCCAGGCAATTATTTAGCAAACTAAGATACAGCAAAAAAATTAATGTTTTCCATGGAAAAGCTGCCACAGGAGCTTTCAGACCTAGAATTAAATCTTACTTGCAGAAATCACAGGGAGGGCAGAATTTGCTGAGGAGAGGAGAGAAATCAAAAGGAGGAAAAATAAAATCAAACCTTGCAAAACCCCTCAGCTTTGGGATCAGAAACAGAAGAATAATAGTAATATTAATAATAACAATAAAAAGAATGGCAAGGTGCTGTCCTGCTGGAGAGAGGAGCCGTGTCCCAAGGCCGGGGGAGGCTCATTGTCCCCATTCCCCCCGGAGCAGCAGGACGGGGCTGCTCCAGCTGAGGATCCAGCCTGGAATGTTCTGCATTGTCTCTCCGAGGCTTTTCAAATGCTGGGATCTGGGAAAAGTGCAAACCTTTCCCTACCAGGAGGAGCAAAAAGCTGTTTGCTTCCATTGAGGGTGGTTTGTTTTTTTTTTCCCCTGTTATATTTTCTTAGGAAGCAAAGCCACGGCAGGTCCACAGCGAGCGCTTTCCTGGGCTATAAAATTTCCTATTACCCACTTCTGCTTCCTTTGCTGTGGGATTTAAGGATGCCTCTTCCTTGAGACCAGGAATATGTCATCATTTTGTTGGACTACCAGCTCTGACAGCCTTGTCTCTCCCAGTTTGAGCTCCTGTGCTCACAGTGCTGGGAAAAGGAAGGGGGGAAAGCTGAGAGGAAAAAAAACCCAAACAAACTATGACTAAATTTAGCTATGACTAAATTCTTCCCTAATTTATTCCCGTTATTTCTCCTGCTGCAAAAATAAACTCTGTATATAAAAAAGAGCCTTAAATTAAGGTCTCTTGCTTCCACTGCCTTTTGAAATAAGTTATTTGAATCCTTGGCTGGTCTATTTTAACAAATATCATCTCCTGCGTCCATCATTCCTCCTGTCTTTTTGATCTCTTTTTTCCTACTTATCATGTTCTTTATTTGAAACAGATTTTTAACAGATAATCTCCATCGTTATAACAATATCTTGCTTGCATTTTATTCAAATAATTCTTAAAAACAGCTTAAAAAGCCGTTTGGAATAACATCAAGCTCTCCATCAATCAAACACAAAAATTCCGCTGGCGGTTGTATAAACATCAGATCAACTCCGATGTCTTCAAGGATTTCAGAGCGAACCATAAAAAACTCCATTAACTTCTGACAAAGAATGCAAATTAATCACAACATGGGGTGAAATGAAATTAAAGGCTCTTTTCTAATCAATGACAAGGCAGGATGAAATATTTGGTGCTCCGCGCGCCGCGGCTGCCGGGATGCTCCCGCTTTTTTCCGCGGCGCATCCCGCGTGGAAGGGGCGAGCGGGGATTCACCCGGGGTGGCTGCTTAGCCCTCCCCATCCCTACAGCGATCTGCTTACAAGTCGCCCAGCTCCACAAAACACACTAATCATCCGAATCTCAGGTGCATCCAATTTGTTATTCACACTCTCCCGGTGCCAGGGAAAAAAAAAAAAAAGGAAAAAAAGGGAAAAAAAAAAAGCTTGGCGTAGACAGATGCACCGGGAACCTTAAATGACAGTTTTGGCCTCCGGAAGTGCGATTGCTACAGCAAAATCTAGTACAGCCTCCAGGTGAAATGTCTGGAGCTCCATATGGAGCAGGGAAAATTAACAACAAGATGAAAATCGCTGTAGCAGCGGGGAGTCGGAATTTAACAAAAAAAAAAAAAAAAAAAAAAAAAGAAAAAAAAGGGAAAGAAAAAAAAAAAGAGGGGGAAAAAAATTTAAAGATGAGGCAAGAGAAGTAATAAATTAATGGGGTGTGAAAACATTCAAAGCTTTACAATACCAGGGGCAGTATTTGCTCAGATTTGGGGGGGAGTGGTGGGAAGGGGGAGCACAGGGTGGGAGGCAGTGGAATGAGGGATGGGAATTTTTTTGGTGCTTTTTCTTTAAAAAAAAAAAAACAACTCAGGTCATTTTCATCTAATTTATTAAGCTTAGCCTGGGATTGTATTTCTCTAAATGCAAAAGTGTCTTAAATACAGTCGTAGTCGTTCCTCCAGCTGATTAAATCCTCGGCAGCTGAGTGCTGCCTGCTCCTTTGGAATATTTCCCTAATGGATGCGCCGTCCTTTTAACACCCTGCTTTGTATAAAGTTTGACTACAAGCCGAGAATATTTAGTGGGCAATTCTTTTCATTTCTCCTAAATTGCATTATCATTAAACAAGTCATTGCCCCCATCGTGTTTTTATCCGAGACGTGGAATTTGAATCTCCGGGATTCGCTGTGCGGTTTGTTCGGATCTTTGGGGTTCCAACCTCAAATTTAATGACATAAACAAGGTGCCATAGCCTTTTGGGGTATCTATTTTTCTTTACGGTTCTTTGTGTAAAAAAATCATATAAATTAAGGTGAAACTTTTAAAGGAAAATTTAAACTTATTTTCCCTGTGTGCCTTCCTTAGCTCCCTAAAAAGCTGGATGGGCTATGGACCAGCATCCTTGGAAAAGGGGTTTCCTTTCTTTTTTTAATGTTTATGTAGAAAATAACTTCATTCAAGAGTATTTGTGAGCACATGCACCATTCTTATTGATTAACAGAGTCGTGCAAATAAATCCAGGGTGAATGTGCCCTTAAACACTTCAGTTCGTACCTAAGGAAAATCCTATGAGCATCTTTCCCTCCTGCTTCCAAAGGGATTTCTACATTTTACAAAAGCACATTCCATGACCACGATAGGAAAACCAACACCGAAACAACGAAACCCACCGAAAACTCAGATATTTTCTCAATTTTAAGGCTTAAGAGTTTCCTGTGCAAAGTTTTTAGAGTGGAAGAGTCGGTTCTGAGCATCACTATTGGTTATTTCCTTGCTCAGGTCGTTCCCTTTTGCTGCTAGATACTGATTATGAAGATTATATTCTGTATATTGAGACCAAAAAATATAATTAGAGTTAATAATTTTATATTAACTCTAAACACACCCATAAGCAACTTTACAGTTGCTCACTTGCTTAAGTGCTTTCAAGATAAGACTTAATTGTAAAGATTAAATAATGCTTAATAAGTCAGCAAAATAAATACTTATCAAAGATGTGGGAAATGAGAAGTGGGAAGTTCTGCCATTAAAATATTCTACTAAAAGTCAGAAAATGAAATAATCATCCTTCAGTTTTCCTGGCATATTGCAGGAGTCCTGAATTTCCACACTGCAATGATTTCCCCCTATAAATCTTCTTCATTTAAACTGAATTTACACACACCATTTGTCTGTGTCTTAAAAATAAAGAAAAAAGGAAAAAGAAGATATTTTTTGCAGCTGCAGCTGGAGACAAACATCCATTTGCAGGAAATTTCAGGTGTTCCCACCCACATGGCCACACTCTCCATTTTTCAGCAACTTCGAGGTATTTAGGAACAAATTTGGAACCACACATGATTTAACTTCGTTCCTTGAATAACCCCACTGCAGGGAGGAGGAATTACTCAAGGAATGGGCAGAATCAGGCCCTTACTAGGAAAGTAAAGAGATATTTGGACATTTAAAAACCCTATTAATCATCCCCCTAACAAAAGAAGGTTTCTAAGGGTTCTCCTGACCAGCCATGTAAGCACAGGCCTAAAATACATATTCTTCACATAAAATTCCTTCTGAAAAGCACTTGCTTGAAAAGCTTAATAGCCACATTTTAAAGTTTCACCTCCTCAACTGTTTTGCATTAAAAAATATATACAATTTCATGGACTACTGCCTTACCAAATATTCTTTTACAAACCCGATCCGCTTTTTAATTAGAACAACAAAAAGCATCTTAAACTTAGCAATTATGGTTTGCTCCCAGTTCAGGGAGACATTTTTGCCTGGAACCACATGGAATGTCCACACTCCAACTTCCTTCACTGTGCTCTGACACTTCCATGAGGGTTATTTTAAACTGTCCCCTCATCACCTGGATTTTAGGTTATAAAATACACGAACATCGAGACCCTCAGTGAGTTCCCCACGCGTGGAGGGCTCTTCAACACATGAGCTTCTTTTCCAGTCCTCTCCTCCAGAAATACATTTAAAATCCAGATAAAACATGCAGAGTCTGTTCTGTTAATGGTGTCAGTGAACATTTTGCAGAAGAGACAGCAAAGTGAAAAATCTGAGTATTTCCACCCAGGCAAAACCTTCCCAAGTCCGTAAAAGTGTCAGGAGAATTTGCTTAAAACAGCTTATAAAAATGGGAGAGGGAATGAGTCCCAGCCTATTATTCAATAACCATGTTTGTGAGGCATCTGCATAATCTAACCATGCATAAATTAGTATGTGTATTACAACAGTTATTTGCATAATAATAGCAAGTTAATAGATGCTTAAAGAGCACAGACCAACACCACCTTTAAATCAGACATGCCTCCAGGCACTCCGAGCTGTAGAGACCAAGATGCAGAGAACAGTCTTCATAAAACATATGAAAACATAAAAACCACATTCAAATAATTCATTTTAGTCCCTGGACACTTCACTTTCCCCCCCTCTCCCTGGAAAGAATAATTTGAGGAACTGCTGAACAGTTTGTTCCCGTGAATTCTAACATCCATCTCGAGATGAGAATTTCAAGTGATCATCAAGCCTAGTTCTGGAGTGGTTGTTTTGTTCAGAGCTTTATGGGGGTTTTAAGCATAAAAAGTAAAATATTCTGTGGTGAAGCAGAGCTCAGCATCCTACCAACCATTGCCACTGGAGATGGAAAGAGTTTTACCACCAGCTCCAGGTGGAAACTTAGAAAATACCAGTATTTACATAAAATACTAATATTAGGTCCTCTTAAAAGGAAGAATCTGAAGCTCCCTTAAGTATTCCGTTCACATTCTATTTTTGAGAAGATTTTAGACCATCGTACCATTACTCAAAATTGGAATTAAAAATTAAATTATAAAAAAAAAAAGGAGCAGATACACCTTCCTGCTTCCAAAGCCCCATTGTAAACACTGGATTATTTTTTAATCTCACAACAAAACCATCATTAACATCATCACAATTTTCATTGTCCCCAGGGAAAGAAAATGTAGAGTTTGGAGAAGAGAAAAAGGGGGGGGGGGAAAGAAAAAAAATCAATAGAGACTTCTAAATGACTCCTTCCAGATCCCACTTTTCAATTTAACAGGACAGATTTATTTGTATGTGGCTCAAATGTTCACAATTGCTCTCTGCACCTTCATACATAGGAATGAATGTCACAGTGGCAAACAGCAGTAATGAACAATCTTACCTGAGGATATGGAAACCTCCCAAGAGCAAGCTGGGAAAGGAAATAATATTTGTCTAGTTATAGAGATTTGCATGGAGGGCACATTTCCTTAAAGAGAGAAAAGTACTCAACTCTCACGACTGTATAAACGGGGGAAGGCAGCGGCAGGGATTCTGCAGACACAAAGAGCTGTATTTAGAATGGGCCCTTCACAACCATCACCCCTCGTTCTGCCCGGGATTCCTGTGTTTCTCCAGCCCTTTTGTCTCCCTCAGTGACACTGTTTGATGCCCAAGTTCCCGAGGACTGGAAATGAAACCAGTTCAGCCTCAATAGGGAGGCCAAGACACTGCCCTTTGCTGATAATTATCTGTGATGAGCAGGCATTGCAGAGCAGCTCTCAACTCCCAAAGTCCTTCCTTAACTGGCTCAGGGTAAAATCTGGGTTACAGAGCTGAGCTTTGCGTCCCTGTTGGTGTCAGACCTGAGTGGGATGTGGAGAGAGCCCACAGCACCCACAGAGAAACCTCATCTTTCCTTCAGATCCACTTTTCCAGGATATTGACTGCATTTGCTGCCCCTGCTGTTTTATAAGTCAATTAAGGCCTTACAGAGTAGTCCCAAAATCAACATTCTTATGTATATTGTCTAAAAATATTCTACTGGCCATAACTAATAAATATTCCAAGAGAAATTCTTCGTACTAGGCAGGTTTTCCCACTTGGTGGGAAACCTTGGAAACAATTCCAGCAAAATACAGCTGCTTGGAGTTATTTTGTCTGCCATTCAGAGAAGGACCAGGGTTGTCAGGGGTAGAATCATGGAATCACATGGAAAAGCCCTCTCAGAGCATCAAATCCAACTGTCCCCAGCACACCCAAGGCCACCACTGACCATATCCCCAAGTGCCCCATCCACATGGATTTAAATCCCCCCCAGGGATGGGGACTCCCTGTTTCTGGGCAGCTGTGCCGGTGCCTGATAACCCTTTCCAGGAAGGAATTCCCCCCAATATCCAGGCTGAACTTCCTCTGGCACACCCTGAGCTGACACAAGGCATTCAGAGCAGCTCTGTTCTGATCTCTGTGGGTGTGCCAATCTCTCCCCACAGTCTACAAAGGAGGCAAGAGCTTCCCTACACCCCACAAAACCTTTGAGACTCCTCCTGTTACCGACCTCCAGAAGAGAAGGCCTAGCACAGAGGTTATGGATGCAGTGACACCAGGGATTTCCCAGCTGGATAAACCAGTCCCATTCCCACCATCCTGAGCTCGAGCAGCAACGTTGAAGGTCTGAGGCACAGTGTCACCCACCACGAGGGACAAACCCCACAGCAGCGCTGGGCAAAAGCTGCCTCCCAGCACTGCCCTGGCGCTGACACCTGAGCCCCTGGGGCTGGGGCTACCTGACCTGGCCAGATTGCAGCTCCCCCGAGGTGAAATTTCAGCCTTTTGGCAGCACAAAACTCTCGTGAGGACGAGAGCCAGGCACAGACAGAGCTGCAGTGAGGTGGGCAAGGGGCACCAGGCATCCCTGAGCCTCACCAGCTCAGGAACAAGGCAGAGATGGAGCTCTTCCTGCAATTCCAGCTGCTCTCCAAACCCAGGAGAGTTCAGCCCTTGGGCTGGGAGCCTCAGCAAAACCAGCAGATTTCTGCCAGATCCTCGAGGGAGACATCACAAACCCAGAGTGGGTCCCAGAGCATTTGTGTGAGAGAGATGAAACAATTTCTACTTTAACAATTTTCTACTGCTAAATGAAGCTTTCACAATATTGACTTCAACATTCTTGTCCAGAGGAGGCCCTGCAGCTGCTCCGAGGGCTGGAGCCAGGCTGGGAGAGCTGCGAATGTTCCCCTGGAAAAGGGAAGGATCCAGGGAGAGCTCAGAGCCCCTTCCAGGGCCTAAAGGGGCTCCAGAAGAGCTGGAGAGGGACTGGGGACAAGGGATGGAGGGGCAGGACACAGGGAATGGCTTCCCAGTGCCAGAGGGCAGGGATGGATGGGATACTGGGAAGGAATTGTTCCCTGGGAGGGGGAGAGGCCCTGGCACAGGGTGCCCAGAGCAGCTGTGGCTGCCCCTGGATCCCTGGCAGTGTCCAAGGCCAGGCTGGACGGGGCTTGGAGCAGCCTGGAACACTGCAAGCTGTCCCTGCCCAGATGATCTTGAAGGTCCCTTCCACCCCAAACCATTTTAGAATTCTGTGACCACTCCCACCTCAGAAAAGTCACTCAGGGCGCTCTCATGGCAGGCTCTGAAAATGGCTGCTGCAGAGCTAAGCAAAGACCCTTCATTTCCTGTTATGGACCAGGGGCTACTAAAACACATCCCTTACCACCTTCTCCTCTTTTGGGAGCCCCACCCTTCTGTTCCAAGCAGACATCTGAGATCCTGAGGAGCTGTGCTGTTGTGACAGCCTAGAAATAAACCTATAAATGCCCAACAGTTTTCCGTGAACAGCAGCAGAGCAAGTTCTGATTTTTCCAATGACTGGCTGAAGAATAGTGAAAAACTACAGAGGGAACAAGAAGATGATGATGGTTCTGTGCACAGAGCATCGTTCTGCAGATGTTATTTAAGAAAAACAATCACTGCCTCGATGATGACTTCAAACAAAGCATTTCCATTCCCCCTGATGCTCCCTCTCCCTGACCACTCCAGGCCTCAGCAGGGGCTCCGATGCAGCAGAACAACTGGGGAAAGAGCCAGACATAAGTACAGGGTGTATAAATGAGCACTGAAGGACCCCAAATGCATCAGCAACAAGTTCTTTGGGGGTTGTTAAAAAGGAACATTTCTCAGTGAAGCTGAGAGCTGCAAACACAGGCAGGGAGAGCTCCTGTGCCACTTCTGCATCCCCTGAACCACCACTGGCTTCATCTGCTCAGACTTGTTTCCTCCCTGCAAGACTGTCAAGGTATTATAAATTAAGAAACTTAGCAAAGAGTCTGTAATCTTCCCTGAAATAGCCTGCAGATATGTCACTGTACTAAATGTGTTTCAGATTTAATGAAGCTTTAATGTCCTTTTTAATTTTGCCTGTTTCTGTATCACCAGGGGTCGAGCGAGGCAATCAACACTCAAGAGGGTGGTTTGGTTTAAAACTAGGAAAAACTCATTTGCTTATGAGTTGCACTGTATTTTCTTAATTAAATTTACTAAGTAAAACGGTTTAAGTTCAGCCAACCAGTGACCTCTGTGTGTAGATTTAGATTTATAAAAAGTGTCCCAGTGAAAGTAAAGATAAAGAACCGAAGCCCAAACAACAAACAGATGAGAGATTCACTAAAGGGATTTTCAAACTATCATTTGTCTCAAGGAAGTCACAGGAACACGAGGAACAAGCCCAGTGCAGGATGGAAAATCCAAAAACTACCAAATGAACACATTGTCCAAAACTTCTCTGCATTTGCAGGATGAAACTCCAGAACCTGCAGTTCTTTAAAGGTATTTTAATAAAAATAGAATATTTCCATTCACATGAGTTTGGTTTGGGAATTGATCAGTGTTTTATGTCTCGATATTGAGGAGGGAATGCCTGAACTTCAGGGAGCTGGTTCTCATTTCCCTATGGATTCCTTCCTGATGGCTGGACTTGATGATCTTGAGGTCTTTTCCCACGCAAGAACTGTAAAAACCTTCATTTTAAAAAGCCCAGTGAATTGCAGTGGCAGAATAGTGTGGAAACAGAAGCAAGAAGGAGACCAATCACTAAGAATTGTGCCAGGAAAACACTTTGCCACCCCATTTCACCTTGGAGCAGCTACATGGAGGAGTTTTTTTGGAGTGCAGGTGTGTGTTTTTTAAAACAATTCCTGTCTTAAACACAGAAATAGCCCAGAAGAGCAATTAAAACAGCTCAGTGAGGTTGTGTCCTGAGAAAGAGCCTTCCCCAAGGCTTGGGCAGGGGACGGATAGATGGGACACACCATCAGATTTTAAACCAGCACTTGATAAACTGAGAAATAATCCCAGATTATGAAATAACAGAGGTACAGTGTGTGTGTATGATGACTTTTGCCAAACGATCAAATTTTGATATCAACTGCAATTTTAAAAAATCAACATTTCAAATTATTAAGTGTTGACTCAGGAAGAACCTCTAGACTGAGCACTGTAAGGAAACTAAAGCAACTAAAACCTCTTCTCAAATACACTTAACGGGCAGCTAAATGAACACAAAATTCAAATACTTGTTGAAATAATGTGATTTACCATTTTAGAACCGAAGAGGGAAATCCAGAAACCCCCCCCTTACAAACTGCTTTCTCCAGCTCACTTCTTCCTTGCCTGCTGCATATTGTGAATAAAATGAGAGCGGCAGCTCTGCCTGTATCCTGTTTGGAAAGTGTCTGAGGGAAGGAAGTTCAAAACACATTTTCAGGACACTCAGGCGATAAAGTTTCCCACTTAGATTATTGTCGATGTTGTGCAAGTTGTTTTTTAATTTACAGTTACACTGGAGAGCACGGGATGCTTTTATTCTTAATTTAGACACATTCCATGTTTCTCAGCATAACTGCAAATTGAAAATAAGCGCTCGCAATATCGCCAGTGATGGAGCTGAAGGAGGACTTTATAGTCCGAAATGTTCTAAAATTTGTTCTTAATTACCTCGTGCACATTTTACACAATTAAATTTCCATCCAAGGATTTTGCATTTAGATTGTGCACTGCAGTTAAACCCTCATTTTATGGAAAAGCAGCCGCCACTCCGCCACGCTCAGACACGGGAAACTTTCAAAATCAGACTTAACTACTGGATAACATAAAATTCCCTAGGTGAAATTTCATTCCAAGACCAATTTATACATTCCTAGATAGATGGGCTTAAAATCACCTGAAACTCTGCAGGGTATGGACCTTAATAAATATTAAATACCTCAAAAACTACTCCAAGATTTTTCTTCTCCTTCTAATATCAATTTCACTGTCCTCTTACTGCAGAGTTGTTTTTTTTTAAAAAAATAAAAAATCCAAAAGGATATAACAGCAATTTAGCAGCGTTAAAGTGCTTCTGAGGTTAAACTGACAACAAAGAGGAACAGAAACACAAAGCATCTTGAAGTAGGGTTTCAATTAAATGTGCAGGATTTAGTAATGCAGGCCCGAAAAAAAAAAAAAAAGAAAAAAAAGAGTTACAAATTAATTTAATCTTCTGCCTATAGTTTGCAGCTGCACTCCAAAGTGTCTGGGGCTTAAGAACAAAGCCTTGCAAGGCCTCGGAGTGAGGAAAGCTTCAATTTTTAATGTATAAGGCCATTAGCTGATAACTTGTGGAATCTGCGACCCCTGCGGAGGGGCAGGAGCGGCGCAACGGAGACGGATGAAGTGACAGATTTGTTGGTGGCCAGGGCTAGGAGGGGGAAGGTTATTACCAACACCAGAAATATGCCCTAATAACCTTTGGGACATTCCTTGGCTTGAGCAGATGAGTTGCAGCTCTGTCGCTGCGTAAAAATATATTAAAAATCAAAGCCTAATTCGCCTTAATTAAAGATAATTAGTTTCACTTTGACTTCTTTTAAATATGAACTATAGCAAATGCACTGCCAGCTAAAGGCTGCAGACAATCAGGGTTAAATTGCACATTTCTGCCTGGCCACAAATCCTGGATACTACCAGGCTTTTAGTGCTGCATCTTCAAAGGTGACGCTGAGAACGGCAGCGCCTTTTCCAAAGGGACAAAGGTGGGCCAGGGGCTTTTCAGGGTGATTGTCAGGTGCAAAATCTCCACAAACGCTCCACGAGGGTTAATTTGATTCCTTGTTTGAGCAGAGAGGCTTCCTGCTCGGTTGTTTGCTGGATTTAAATTCGATACAAAAGGGGAGAAATAGGTTAAATTTGGCTGTGCTGGTGGAAATGCAGCTCAGCTTCATCTCTGCTGGAGTGAGGGTTCATCTGCCAGGACAGGCAGTTAAATCATGGGAAAAGGCAGGGAAACTTCCTAAATTTTTGACTCTTTCAAAGTAGAAACAACTGTATTACACAGAGTAAGAATAGGAAACAGTACACAGAATGATAGAGTCTTGGAATGGTTTGGTGGGAAGGGACCTTTTAAAGGTCCTCTAATCAATCCTGCCATGGGCAGGACACCTTCCACTACCCCAGGGTGCTCCAAACCCCGTCCAACCTGGCCTGGGACATTCCAGGGACCCAGAGGCAGCCACAGCTTCTGTGCCAGGGCCTCACCACCCTCACGTATATACAAAAATATAAATACACATTTGATATTGTGTTATATACATTAAACAACCCTGTAACCCCATAGATAAAATATACATTCCAAACACCCACAGCTGATGTTATCCCTTAATTGTCCCCTCATCCCTCTGCCTGGGTGGAGAACTGGATTATTTATTTCCCTGCCCACAGTGGCCTAAGAGCAATTGCTGAGCAACAATGATCCATCGAGGTCTCAACTCGCACAAACTGTACCTAAACTTCCACTTTATTGCAGCTTAGTTCACAATCTTCACCTAATATAGGGTTACATCCCAGTGCAGCAGGCGGATAAATCATCCTGGAATATTACTCGGGCTAAGTTTAGCTGGGAGTGGAGCATATGTGCTTCCGAGTCACTGAAGCAAAGGCCCATAAAATACACTAATTACTGGAAGTTCTGGTCACTGAGTGATTGATAGCGCTCTGCGAGGCAACTTCCCGGCTCCAGCTCTTGTGAGGGGCCTCCCCCACCACACAGCAATTATTAATTCATGACCCAACCCTCAGGCACTGGGCCCTCCACTCCCAATCCCACCAGCACGAGGCTCGTGGTGTGGCTGGACATTGTCTGTCCCCATCCCGGTGGGCGCTGGAGGTGGGAGAGGAACTGGAGGGGATGGGCACTGCTTGGACAAATCACCCAAAATAGCTCCAGGGGAAAAAAATAATAAAAATATAGGCCAGCTTTCTCCCAAGAACGAGTTTCTGAAGTGCATCATTCCACAAGGAATGGCTGGAACTCCATAAATATTCCTCAATAAGAAGGATTCGGGTTGCTGAGTGGGTTGTGCACGTGACAGCTCCTCTGCCTGGCTGAGCACAAGGAGTTGTCACTGAGTCACAAACATCACAGCACTACGGTCCCTAAAACCTGACAGCAACAAGGTGAGCCTCATTGCAATAACAACAACAACAAGCTTTTTTTATATCCTTGCTTTCCTTAGTCCTAAAGGAAAAGTGTTACTTTTCTTCCACTGGTACAACTTGAGGCTGCTTCTTCCAGACTACTACAAAAATGAGGCTGTACCAGCAAGATCTGGGTTTCAGATTCTTCCTCCACCACCGGGAATCACAGAATCCTTTATGCTGGAAAAGACCTTTAAGAGCATCAAGTCCAACCATTACCACCACTAAACCCTGTCCGTAAGCACCCCATCTGCAGCCCTGGTTTAGATAAGGGTGTGACCTGGTCCAAGAGCACCCACAGCATCCACAGATGAGCGAAATCCTGCAGAACTTCCCTCAGATCAGCTCACAATCCTGGCCTTGAACCAGCATCGCTTCCAAGCTGATGAGATGTAACTGATCCCACATTTTAGACTCCTCAGAAGGAGATTTGAAACCTTCCCTCCTTGACCAGGCGCTGCTCAAGACACCAGTTTTATGCAGTTAAACATCCTTAAGACTGAAGTGCTTGTAGAGAACCATCTCCAAGCAGAGCTGCTTTTCTTGGAGCATCCTCTTCAAGCATCTTCCTCCGGCTCTTTGAGGGCTGAGTGAGCTCTTCTCCAGCTCCCTCTGTGCTCCCAGCCAGAGAGGGATGAAGAGTCTGAGCTCCACCACTCTGACAGTGCAACCAGGGCTCAGACGTGCCTGAAGTAATGAGGAAAGGCACATTTGTTGGGTAATTCCTGGTTTTCCTGTGTGTGAGAATGCACACAAGCCCTGAAAATGCCTGATGACTTCTTAAGAGATTGCTAAAAACCCTTGAAAATTCTTACAAATCCACAGTTCATGAGAACTCTGGTAACCAAAGCATTAAAATTCTCAGTCTGAGAGTTTCAAGAATTAATAGGAAACTAATATTAAAACTGATGCACAAACTCCTTTTCCCTGGGGGAGGCAACAGGGATAATCTCTGTAGGAAAGTTTAATTTTCAAAGAAGGCCTGGAACACAGGAGAACAGAGGACAGTGGAAAGCAGAGAACAGGATGTGACACAGAAGGAGGAGCAAAAAGCCAAGCACACGAGCTTCTACTTCCAAAGTTTACTTGGTTTTTGGGCATTAGCAAATTGCTTTCACTTCCTGCATTTTAACACTACATCAATTCTGTCTGGAGATAAAACGAGCCCTGGCAAGGATATCACAGAATCCCAGGATGAGGTGGCTTGGGAGGGACCTTAAAGTTCATTTCCCATGGGCAGGGAACCTTCCACTATGCCAGGCTGCTCCAAACCCATCCAACCCGGCCTTGATGCTGCTATTAAAACCCAACCAGATGTATTTTATCCTCCCTTGGATGTTTTAGAGTTCACTTGTGAATGACAGCCACGGGAAGGTGGGATCAGAGTCATATTGGAGAGTAACAAGAAATATTGGGCAATTTAATTTCTCCTCCTGTGCAGGACACGGCTCTTGGAGAGAGGGAATGGGTTCCAGAGCTCACACAAACACAGCCCCAGCCCGGGCAGCCTGGATGTGTTTTATGGCTGAGTTACAAACCCTTGAAAAACAGCTTTTATAAATGAAAATGCTGACACAGTGTGCAGTGTAGTGACAGCAATGTCATTGGTTTAAATTGAACTTGCTTTGTCAACCCAAGAGCACTTAAATAAAACATGGGAAAACCTCCTGGAAACACACAAACTATTTGTGATGAAACACTTTCAAACAGTTTCCCCAGGTTATGGATTAAATTCCATTCCCCTCAAAAAATCCTGAAGGAAGAAAGGCAAACTCAAAAAAATGAACTAACAAAAATCATTACAATAATGATAATAATGATAATAATATGATAATAATGATGATGATATGGCTGCATATCTTATTTTATTATATTTTAATTTAATTTTTAATTTATCTTTTCTATTTCTGAAGGGAAGACTGAGTGCCCTCAGATCCCTCTTGCCTCAAAGGGAGCACAAACACTCCCCATTTCTCAAAGCTCAGGCAGGACTCCCATCCCAGACTTTTCCCTCTCTCCCAGCAAGTTTTTTGGGGCAGTTTCCTTAACCTCCCAAATAACACTTCCATTTCTCATCACACACAGCTTTGCAGCAAAGAAATTCCAGCCATCTGAAAGGCTCAGAAGAGCATTAAGGAAAATGAGAATATTTCCTGACAATTTTGTATTCTCACCCGCCAGCACAGCCCTCGCTGACTCGATCCCACAAGATATTTCTTTTAAATTAACATGGTGCCACGGTGCTAACACCGAGGTGTAGGGCTGGAGTACGACCCTACTGAGTGCAGATGATTTTAAAATCCTACAGCAAACACCAGCTTCCCTTTTCAACAGCTGCAGCAGCCAGAGCCTAGGTGTCTCCACTCCCAATCCCCATGTCAATACGGTGTTACTTTAATGACAGTGACCTTGCGTGGCTCTTGGAGCACCTTCTTCACCTTTTTGGAGGCATTTTTCTAAGCCCCTGTCCTTGCTTTCATCATTTAACACATCACTCAGAGCACTTCAATAAAGCCCTGCTCGTGGTGGGAAGAGGTCTCGCAGGAGCAGCTGACAAACCAATTAACAAAGCACACAGCCCCAAATTGGTTCCTGCACATCTGGTTCAGGGGACATCCGTGCAAAGTGGGAGAGGGAGGGAGGAAAAAAGTTGGGAAGGTGTAAAACAGGGGTGGAAATGCAAATGAAAGGAGTTTTCCTAATAAAATTCACCCTGCAAATGGAATTGATGACCAGCCAAGTTATCCACTAACAACCCTAAAATAAACTCCAAATGTCTTGGGGTGTGTAGTGGATCACTGATCTGCTAGGGCACAGTTTTTATTTCAGCAAAGGAACTGGGAAATGCTTTATTTATGAAGTCCTGTCCTTTTATCGCTCTTTTTATCACCAAGAACACCACAGTCAAGTCTTCCTGGAATACAATTTCAGCCCTTTCTTGGCTAGAATTATTTACAGAGTGTATGAACATGGTCTGTATCTCTCCCCAAATGCTGAGTGAGGGCTCTCCAGCATCACAAACCATTCAAATGTGTGGTAAAACAAATGAAGAGCCCTCCCTCCCCCGTGACACATCGAAGCGTGTCATCCCTGCCACTCAGAGCTGGCTTTGGTGACACTGATTTACCACATCTGGAAGCAGTGATTCAGCACTCACCACTCTCATTTTGGTTAAAAGGGCTTTGGCAAGGAATTTATTGTGTGAAAATGTAAAAATGGTTCATTTGGGGGCTACAAAAGATGAAATCTGCCAAGATGCAGAGGGCCAGCACTGAGACTGCTTAACTTGTACCTCACCTTCTGCAAAAAATACTGGCTGCACTTCACCTAAAGGCACATCCAGCTTCATCTTAATGATAATTGAGAAGAGAAAGAGAGAGAGAAAGAGAGAGAAAGAGAGAAAGAAAGAGAGAAAGAGAGAAAGAGAGAAAGAGAGAAAGAGAGAAAAAGAGGCACTGAGAATTTTGGTTAATCAGATCATGCTTTTGTCAGGCAGAGCAGGAAAGATGGTGCAAGTCATCCACGGTTTGAGTGAAGGTTCTTAGAGGATGAAATGAGGGGAATTTCCTTCCTGGGACTGTCCTCAAGCTGGGAAACTCCCCTGAGAGCTGTTGCTGGAGGGTTTGTGGCCAGCCCAGGCCAGTGTGGAGGAGCTGTGTGACCACATCCCTCTGCCACCACCAGTCCAGAGCTACTGGTCCCTTCTCCCAGACCAGATCACACCAGATACGATTTTCCTGGTCAAGACATGATCCTAACACAGGCCTTCCTCCTCAGCTTCAACTCTCTGGCTTCACTTTCCTACCAACAATCATTTGTTTTTACAAAAAAATATGTTTTTAAACCACCTTGTGAGCCTTAAACTGAAAATAAACCCCCTTCCTGAATAAAACTGACCTTATTCTGCCCAGAACTGCAGCAACTGTGGCTGCTGCTCCTGGATGGCTGCATTTAGAATCCCAGACTGGTTTGGACTGGGGATGGACATTAAAGATCATCCCTTTCCAACCCCCAAACCACACAGTTTCCAGCCACGTTCTCTTTGAACAGCTTCACTTTCATAGATTTTCTCCTGCTGCAAACTCTGCTTGTGAGAAATCTCTCCCAAAAGCCCCTGTGAACACTTCAATCCAACCACTTTATTTAATCACACAGGGCAGAGGCTTCAACCACGGTGCAAAATATTTCTGCCAAGATTTTGCAAGGCCATTAAGCAGCTCCAACCTCGAATCCGCTGTTCTAACCCCAGTAATCACCCACTCAGGCCTGGCCTGGGAAGATGCAGCCCAAAATTAGCATCATTTTCAGTCCCTGAGGTGCTCAGGGGATGCAGAAGCCTCCACGCACCGGGCCCTACTTCCTACTCAAATATGGAGTTTTATTTAAGACCTCAAATGGACAAACCCATTCTAAATACAGCCAAAATCTGCAATAGGTGAAAGCATATGAATACACGGGGAATTTAAAGAATAAACAAAGGTTAAATTCAAATATTGTGATGTTATTTTGATGTTAAGAGTTAATTTGAGTCTTGCAACATGCATGTGAAGGTGAGAGCTCTCTGCATACCTCCATGAAGGAAATCCCCAGGCTCCAAACGTCCGAGTGAATCCCATACTGCTCTCCTGAAATCCGCTCAGGCTGCGAAGAGAGAGAGAGAAAAAACCTCCTGAGCCTTGCAGACAGACAGGGATGCTGCACAAAAGCTGCTCCAGGACAAGGAATGGGAAAAATCACAGAATCATGGGAGACACTGAGCTGGGAGGGATCTACAAGGATCAAAGTCCAGCTCCCGGCCCTGCACAGACATCCCAAAATCCCACCCTGTGCCTGGGAGCGTTGTCCAAACACTCCTGGAGCTCTTGGGGCCGTGCCCATTCCCTGGGGAGCCTGTTCAGTGCCCAGCCACCCTCTGGAGGAAGAACCTTTTCCTAAAATCCAACCGAATCCTCCCCTGGCACAGCTCCAGCCATTCCCTGGGGTCTGTCACTGATCCCAGGGCAGAGACTGGAGCTGCCCCTCGGCACCAAGATGTTCCAAAGCCCCCCAGAAAATCTGGCCGAGAGCAAATCCTGTCTTCAGGAAAATCCATGTCCACACACCTTGCAAGGTTGGCCTTGGATTTGTGTTTGAGTTGTTTAATCCAAGGAAAAAGCCAAGGGCTCATGCACGAGAGCGAAGCACAAGGTCACGTTGAGAGAATCCAATGGTTCCCACATCCCTCCCCAAACCCACGCAGCACAGCAAAGAAAAGATTCCCTGTGTGGAGTCCAGGGGTTGGGGAGTAACTACAGTTTAAAAAGCAAAGTTACTGAAGCCAAAAGAATCACCAAAGCCACACGGTGGCAATTTTATTTGATATACTTCTTAATTTTGGGTTTCTGACCTGTAGGAAAAAAAAAAAAGCCCTGCTCCAAACTATTAATAGCAGGTTTAACGCCTCATGAAATGGAGTGCTGTAAAATATATCTGCTGGTTTTCACTTGAAAGCCACAATTTGAGCATTTCCAAGGTCAAGTACAGCATGAAATGCAACAATAAAAGGCTCCCTGAGACTCCTCTCCCCACTGTGCTGTTAATGCACCTGTCTGGCCCAGCCACCTACAAAGCACTGGCTGTGTTTTCAGTCTTTAATAATCCAGAGACCTTTGTTAGAAAACAAACTCCCAAATTAGTGCCAGTCCAATGTGGTTTTGGATGTTTACTCTGTGCTGCTAATCCCAGGTCAGAAGCTTTTATCGCAGCGTGAGTGTTAAATAAAAACCACAGTGCTGCCCACAGCCCCTCTAAAAACAACCTTCCCAAACTGCCACAACCCAAAGAAACACCCACAATTTCAACTCTTTGACCAAATCTCATTTGTTAGTGACCCAAAATAATTAGCCTAGGTCAGCAATATCTTAGAAATGTTTGCAACAGCATCACGGGATTTTTAAACATCTTTTTATACTGACAAATACCCTCACACAGATTCAAATGTGCAGCCAAAAATAATTTCATAACATAATACGGGATGTGCTACCCTGGGCCAAGCAAGGTGGTAACACCCACCCGATTTTTTAGACCCTTCCTGAGCCACCAAATCAGGTTTATAATTCACATTGAGCAATATTAAATTGTTTATTCTTAAAATTCAAGCTTTGAACAGCAACTTCTGCTGAGGAATTATGGGTTCACAAAAGATACGGGCAAGTAAAATCAGGTTGTTTTTTTTTTTTAAAAAAGTACTCCCATGAATTTAAAAGTATGGAAAAGAAGAGGAAAATAGGAATAACAGATGCATAAAGGGTGCAACACATGGATCACTCTAGATACATGGACCAAAGTATTTTCTCTTAATAAGTTCTACATCTGACTATTTTTTCATCCAATTTTTTTTTCTATATAACCTAATGACAACATGATTTTACAGAAAACGCATTTTGGGTGGAAATTTTAATTTCTCAGTCAAAAAACTTCTTTTTTTTTTTTCTGGTTCTTTCAAAGAAAACCTCAATTTTTTTTAACAGTTTCAAATTCCCTGACAGTCTGCCAAGTGGGTGAACCAAAGCTTATGACCTTCACTATTTTTTGAGGACTTGCCTAGAAATCCGATGACAACAAATGACTCAATCAAGAAGCAAAACAATTTTAACACAGAAAATCTGATTGAGCACATTTGAGCTTCAACTTCTCCCTCACAATTAAGAGATGGAGGCATCACATTCATCCAGAAACAAGAAGGCAAAAAAAGCAATTTATTTAATGTACACCTGGGAAAGAGAACTGTAATCTTGGTTTGGGCACTAAAAGCATAATACAATTTAATTCTCAGCGCTGCTTAAGACCAGTTTGAAGTAACAGCTGAGTTGGAAAAGTTGATTAATTTGAAGCTGTTTCTTTGTCTGGATCTCTGTATTCCAGCTCTTTTTTTATCTATATATTTTTTTAAAAACCCCCATTTTTCTGCAGAGTATTCTGATGACACAGGACAGCCCAAGTCTTTCTAGGATGGTGACATGAGCCTTTCAGAAGCCACACAATGAGTAACACCTTGAGTGGAAAAGCACTTAGCAAATAAATGTGCACCTGGCGCCGCTTTCTTCTGAGAAGAAAGTCAGAAAAAAATACCTGAAAGCGATTAAAGGTCATGGATTTCTCCCTCTCCTTTCCTGAGGTTTGAAAAACACGAGCATCAACCCCTTTGTGCTGTTTACATTTTTATTTTAAATGAGCAGAGCACTTCCTTTCTCATCGTTAATATTAGAAGCAGTTTGCTCGAAGAATTTTAATGGCCAAAACCAAGAGGGGTTCATAAACTGCTTTAAACTGAGGCAGCGAAGTTTTCACGTCTGAAATGGAGAACTGAAAGGGATCCAGTGGATCTGATGGAAAATCCACTCTGATTTGTGCAGTTCCCTCTCAGGCTGGCTCTTGGCACTGTGGTGATCTCGGTGACAGGAGCAGCACAGGCCACTTGGCAGCTCTGAACCCCAACCTTGCCCCATCCTTAGCAATGTGCCAATGGGATCTAAGAAAAGATGGGAATTTCAGCTTTAAGGTACAGAAACAGGACAGAAGTGGTCTCATGTTAACAAACACTGACCAAAGTTTGTACAGAAAGTGAAAGTACTGATGACTTGCTACGTTACGAACTACGCAACTTGCACTTTAATGCCCAAATATCATCAATCCCAATGTTTTTAGCTTCAGATTTCCATAGGAAACATCCCCACAGGGTGTTTAGGAATACCCATCAGCCTCTGCACAGGTTTAAATGCCTGAACCCCAGCATTCCCAAACTGTGGAGAGTTCGGGGCTGTCACTGATCTGCAAAAAGCTCCAAGCTGTGAGTGAAAACCTATTGTTTTGAATATCCAACTGGCTCCCTTTGTTCCCAGTTGTCACAGGGCAGTAAAAACAACTAAAAATACATTAAAACCCCCACTTTTCCAATATTACTCTTCCCTCTCAGCAAGAAGTGGAACTGTCCCACAGACAGGGGATGGGAAGAGATGGCATTTGAGGATTGATTTAGGATAGATCCTGCACCAGACAGAACAGGAGTGAGGACAAATAGCTCCATTTCAATGTTATTCCTGCATAAATGCACTTACCGCCATATAAGCATTTGTTCCAACATACGTCTTGGCTATGGAATTCACCAGCTATCAGACAAAACAGTCTGTTAGAACAATATAAAGATAATGTGGAAATAAAATGGGCAATTATTCCTCATTTAACCTACAATCATCATTCCTATAAATCAACTAAAAATTATGTAAAAAGGGAACAAATTTATCTGCCAAGGCGTTAAAAATGATTAAATCTCGCCTGGGTTGGGAATGAGGATTCCAATTTAAACAAGCACTGCATTACAGTTTATGGCAGATAACCTTAAACAATTGTGTTAAACAGGATGCTTCTCGCTTTAGTACCCCAAACTAGTCTGATATAAAAAGTCAATTGGGAGGAAGTAGGATTGAGCATACTCATTTCTCAGTCAGCTGGCTCAAGACGTGAATAAAGCCCCAATTCATCCCCTGAATGCGAGGAGCACTAAATACGCTGGAGGGACAACAGCCCCTGACAGCCCATAATACAAGGCTGACCTTCTCTTTGGGCCTCGTGTTTGGCTGAGAGGAAAAGGTGCTGAAATTCAAATCAACAGCACAGCGAGCTCATGGGTCACTAGCAGAGAAGTTCTCCAGGGAGGCCCAAAATGGAAATTAATTAAAATTTGTGCTGCACATTGTCAGAGCCCACCACTATTGTTGCTCCCAATATTAATTTTTATTGTGGGCCAGTTGGGCTCCCCAGACACGTCTCGTGCTCTGCCCTCCCTTTTGTGTGGCCCAAACGCTCCCAGATCAAAGCTGCATATCAATGAAGTTTGCTATTCGTAAGTAGTAATTACAATATCAGCAGTTTTTACTGTCATTAAACAATGAACAATCATATTCAGATGAAGGAAAAGTCGCCCAGAGATTAAAAATGAATAGGGCTGTCCCAGCAGAGAGCGGCTAGCTGTGGGGCTGCCAGGTGATTTTGACACTGGAAAGGGAATGGGGAGAGATGCAAAGGGGGGGATTACCTGGGTGCTGACCCCGAAGTCACAGAGCTTCACCTGGCCCCGGGTGTTCACCAGCATATTGGATGGCTTCACATCTGTTTGGGGGAAAAAACTGGATTATCCATACTATCCTGCATAATATATACACCATATATCTAGAAATATAGAATATCCTCGATTGGAAGGGACCCACATCAAAATCCAGCTCCTGGTCCTGCACAGGACAACCCCAGATATCCAGGGAGCATTGTGAATATTGGCATGGTAGGTTTTGATCGGAAATATTACAAAAATCTATTTCAAATGCAATGGTTTGTAAGTCAGCAACACAGATAACATTCCATACATACATATATAAAACTATAAAAGACATCCTCTCCATACAGTTATGACCTGGTATCACACAGATGACTTTAAACAATACCAATAACCCACATTATTAAATCTGCAGGTGACACCAGTCTGGAAGAGAAACCAAGTGCACTGATGGACAGGAATGGAACTCACAGGGATTTTAACAAACTGGAAAATCAGCCTGAAAAAAAAAGATGGAATTCCATAGGGATAGATGGAAGTACCACGTTTGGACAGGGATTAATCCTGCAGCTCTGCTCTGTGCACTGTTCCTCAGAGCTTCTGGCTCCACATCCATGTTTTAGGGCTTCTGCAGAGGTGAACTACCAGCAAAGCCCCAAAATGATCAACCAACCCCATCCCAGCAAACAAACCATCAATGTCCATCCCAAAACCAGCTTGTCATTGCAAATATCCTAATGCTGCCTCCCCCTGATGCCAAAGGAAGTCGGTGCATTGCTGTAAAATCAACATGGGAATAAAGTGCTGAACATCCAGCCTGGCTTTAGTGCAGGAAACATGGAGCATCTTTGCCGTTCCAGGGATGCCAGTGGGAAAGCAGAATGTGCACGTTATGGCCTGGCTTAAACGCGGGGAGATTAGAGCACAGTGGCTTTGCCTAATCACTGCTTTCTTCTGTCAAAATGGATTAAAAGCAATAGCTTGAATCTGTGCCTCCTTTAAAAGTGAGCACTGGTTGGGGGCAGATGGATGAAACCCAACTAGAAAAGAACCTAATTTTGTTTATCATTAGGTTTGCCTTGGTTTAGCAGCTGTTTCCTGGTACCACAGTAGCTGCCTTAATTTGTCTCTGCGATGTAGAAATGTATAACCTCAATTAAGAAGCTGATTAAATGCTCGGCTATATTTGAGCTAAAAATCCAGATTAAAAATGGGAGCATTCAATAGTTCCTTACAGACCCCAAGTGGATCAGTACTTTTGAAGTGAGTTATCAACACTGCTGGTACATTCCATAATTTCCCCCTGCCAAAAACCCAGTCCTGAGCATCCAGAGCCTCAGTTTGTATTTCCTGATCTCTGTCTTTAGGAATTCAATCCACGTGCTGCACTTTTGATGGAGTTTTGTCTCCTCCAGAGCTGAGTGACTTTGCTAAATCCAAGTTGTATTATTTAGCTGTAACAAAAATAATCAGCAACCAAATGGACAAGGTGGAGAGACAGGACACAGGGAATGGCTTCCCACTGCCAGAGGGCAGGGACGGATGGGATATTGGGAAGGAATTGTTCCCTGGGAGGGTGTGAGGGGCTGGGCTGGAATTCCCAGAGCAGCTGTGGCTGCCCCTGGATCCCTGGAAGTGTCCAAGGCCAGGTTGAAGCACCCTGAGATAGTGGGAGATGTCTCTGTCCACGGCAGGGGTGGCACTGGATGAGTTTAGCCCTTCCAGTATAAACCATTCCAGGATTCTCTGCTCTCCAAGAGCCGCCCACACATCCTTGCTCCCTCAACACGACCCACAGAGGAAACCACCACCCCATGTCTGTGCCCTGTCCCAGCAGGACTGCCCAGCTCCCACCCAGGAAGAGCCAAGGCCCCATCTCCCCTTCCCCTCTGCCACGTGGGAGAGTGGCACTAAGTTGATAGAATTAAAAAACCATCTGTCATTCATTAAGCATTGCTTGATCCCGACATCCTTCCACAAACAAAGCTGAAAAGAAGAGAAAATCCTAAAAGGCAGAAAGCATTAAGGACGGGCAGGGGAGGTTGGGGACCCTGCAGAGCATGGGACAGTCCAACAAACTCTGCAAGAGCAAATCCAAGCTGTCCTTCCAGCAGAATTAAACAGCACCACAAAATCCGGGAATTTAATCAAATATTTGCTGTGCATTCCAATGGTTGTGTTCATTTCCTCAAAATGAGAAGGAAGTGACAACCCTGCAGGAAATATACTGAAAGCAGGGAGAAAAATCAGCCCATCAGCAAATCAGCCTGTTGGTTTCACAACCCACTTCAGTTAATGGGTTAAATATTTTTTTGGGTTTGGGAAACGAATGTGCATAAATAATGTTCTGCACCATCTGCTTGTGATTAATATTAGTGTTTAGAAGTGAAAGAATTTAAACAAGAGCCAAAAGGGGTCATTATGCTCCCATTACCAGGGCTTGCTTAATACAAATGATTTCTATGAAGCATCATTATGGAGGATGAACAAGTTCTCCTCGTGATGGAGCTGCCTGAGTAGTTTCACCTCTCTGCAAATAAATGGGACCTCCAAGCTCTTACTTACCAGTAAATAGAACCATCAGAGGTTCAGCTTTTTGAACACCAAACATTTCACTCGTTTGTGCCATTGAAAAGCAAACAGATTCATGATTGTGTGAGGGAGACAAAAAAAAAAAGCCCTGAGATTCTTTAAAAGCTGTCTCTTGACTTCTCCTGTTTTTTAAAAACAGCAAACAGCAACAGGCCGGGTTCAAGGAAGGCAGCAGCGTGGTTTGGCAGAGGCCAGGATTATCTTTTTTTAAATAAGCCTTAAGTGGTCCATGAGTGGGCAAGCATGTGTTTAGCTATACATATAGACATAAATAAATGTATGGAAACACAGAATCCCAGGATGGGTTGGGTGGGAAGGGACCTTAAAGCTCATCCTGTTCCCCCCTGCCACGGGCAGGGACACCTTCCATTCTCCCAGGCTGATACATCCACATCCACACCCCTGGATTTGTGTCTGTGCTTCATTACAGAGGGCCCTAATGCTGATTATTTCCCACAGAGATAAAACAGCAGAGCGGGGAGTCAGATATGCTGCTCTGGACATCTTTGGTGAAATCCTCATCAAACAATCGCTGGTGAGAAGATGGGAATGCTCATCCAGTGCCTGTCCCTCCCAACCAGCGCTCCCCAGCTGATCCAGAACAAAGAGGAGTGGAATATCCTTGGTTTCTAATATCCTGGAGGAAAAGGAGATGGTCTGAGCGATGCACAAACCTCCTCCTGCCACAGAGCAACCCACAGTGCACGAGAGCTCCACATCCTCAGCTCTCCCACATTTCAAACCAGCAACACTTCCACAACTCTGGCACCAGTTTAAAACCTAACCAGGAACGGAGGTGCCCAAATCATGAAGTAAATATATATATAAACACCCCCAGTACTCACAGAGCCAAGCACAGTAATCCAGCTCAGTACAATTAAACACAAGTGGGTAACATTTATTTCCTGCACTTCCTTTAATAAGCAGGTGTGAACAAAGCAAAACACGCCAGATAAAATGCACACGGTCTATACTTATTCTTGAACTTAACAGATTTTGGTTTGTCTTTATACAAACTTTGACTTTGTACATGATTAGACTTGTTTAATTGCTAATTCTGTTTTAAATCTAAGTTAATTTCTCATTACCCTTCCATTTCTACTTCTTATCCTCTGGGGAAAAGAGCACACTTATCATTGGGACATTCTCACATCTTCCAAAGAAGTGGTGGAGGTGTTAATCTTATGTTTATGTTTGATGTGGGTGTGATGGCTGCGACTCCAGCTCGGGGTTTATTAATATGCACGGCTATCACCTCATTAGTTGCGAGGTTTGTTTTGAAGTTAAGCTGTAATATTTGCTGAGATGTCTGATCTGCAATAAAAGACTTGCTCATTGTTTGTTTCCTTTGCTTTAATCCCCGCTCCAGGCACACAGCTCTGCCCTGGGACTGCTTCACCCCTTCCTTGGAAATTCCTGACTCTCCACCAGCCCCTGCTCTGCCCTGGGTGAGACAGCAAGGAAGTCAGGGCTCAAAATTCCTTCCTTTACCTCTGAGCATCAAAACCAGGAGACAGCTGAAGGACATCACCTGGAGAAATTAATCACCTGTCTTCCATTCCATCCCTCTGTTCCTGCTTTGAAGATACAGAAATACACATTTTCTGTATCCTAAAAATGGGTAAAATAATACTGAAAGCCAGTCCTTGGGGAAGCTGCTGAACCTGGAATGCTCACGGTCCCCTCCATGGCATTCTGCAGTGCTGCTCTCGCTCGGGTCAATCCAGCAACAGAGCAAGGCCAGAAAAACCAGAAGTGTGATGAAAAATCAGTTTCTGAGCTTTTCTTCAGACCACAGCAAGGACCAAACATCATTCATCAAAACCCCAGAGCTGATCCTCAATCAAAGCAAGGAAACCCAGGCAGAAAGGGAGATTTTGTTCTCCTGGAACAGCAAAAATCTGAACCAGGTTTTAAATGTACAGCAGCAGCACAAGAAAGTGTTACAGTGTTTATGCTCCACCATGCTCTCTCCAAATCACAATCAGAAGGTGGCCAGAGAAAGCTAAAAAATTTTTTAAATTTAATTTTCTTTCCTTTTTGGGTGTTATAAAAGTGTGGCAATGACTGTGTAACCTATTCAGAGCCATACCCAGCCATGGATGTTCCTGCTGCCTTTTCTTTTCTATTTATTCTGACAACTCCTGTGGCACTCCAGCACCAGACTGTTCCTCCTCTTGCTGTGAGAGGATGGAACTGATAAATCCCTGCACCTGGCAGCATTCAGGAGAGCAGGTGAGTTGTTTAAACCACCACAGAAACAAAGCCACCTCAGCAATCTGTGTCTGCTCCGAGCTGCTTGTGGGCTCTGGGTTATTTCTGTTCTTTTAATCCAGCCCAGGGCCAAATCCAGGTGCAGCCCTTCAACCTGGGGGACAAAGGGTGGCAGGGAATGGCCTCATATTGGGCCAAGGGAGGGTCAAGTTGGGTATTAGGAAAGATTTCCCCACAGGAAAAGGTTCTCCATCCCTGGAGGGGTTTAAAAGCCCTGTGGATGTGGCAGCTGGGGACATGGGGCAGTGTCCCTTGGCAGGGCTGGGGAATGGTTGGACTCCATGGTCTCAGAGGGCTTTTCCAGCCTCACTGATTCTGTGATTCCATAAAATCCAGGTCCTTACCTGATCTCTGCTTGTTCTTTTGGCCACCTCCCTCTTTGCCTCACCCAGGACAGCCCATTGCTCCCAGTCAGAGCCATCCTTGGGATGGAGATGTGTGGGACTGAGGAGGAGCTGGAGCCGATGTCCCGGCCCTGGGAGGGTGGGAAGGGGCTGGGCTGGAATTCCCAGAAAAGCTGTGGCTGCCCCTGGATCCCTGTAAGTGTCCAAGGCCAGGTTAGCAGGGCTTGGAGCAGCCTGGGATAGGGGAAGGTGTCCCTGCCCATGGGATGGGATGAGATGGGATTTAAGGTCCTTTCCCACCCAACCCATCCCAGGATTTGGCGCTGACCCAGCCATGGCCCTTCACCTCACCAGGGCCTCACCCTGACTTCCCAGCCCCTGCAAAAGCAGGAGTCACCCCACAGGGAATGGCCTCAGCTCTCTGGTTTGGAATTTAACATCCCCCACGTCTCTCCTGATTCCTCTTTCCCTCAGAAGTGACCTGGGTTACTGCACTCCCCAGCTGTGCTCCCGGGATGAGGGAGCAGATAAGGGAATTGCATCAGGAACCAGAGCAGCTACTTCCAGACACTTCAGAAACATTAAAAATGTAATGAGTTTATCCTTTTTTTTTTTTCTTTTTTTGGGAGGGCTGGTGTAGGAGTAAGGGGCTTCTCTGTGTTTTAAACAGCATTTTCCACATTATTTTTTAAAGTTTTAGTGTATCTGAACTAATTTTTCCAAACAGACATATTTTAAACAAAAGGTAACAGGAAAAAGCAAGAAATAAATGACAAGTTTAAAAAAAACCTCCCCAGATTAGCTGCAGGAAAGAGAATAAACAGCAAAACCCAAAAATGACTTATGTCCAAGCAGGTTTGAAGCCTTTAACTGTCCCTGACCATGGTAGGGGACAGTGGGCCACGATTTTAGAGATCTCAAGTCTCCAGCAACACTTGTGGCTGTCCCATGAGATTTCTGAAGCACCAAAGAAAATTCATTGACTATTTTCTATTTCCAATACCAGTCAAACATCTCATTTCCATGCTGATTTTTCCACTGGGCACCTGTTTGCAATCCTCAGCTGCTAAACCCTTGTAAATCCATTTCTCTCTTCAGTCCTTTTCTTTTCAGGGGAGGAGGGAGGCCAATAAAAGAGCAATAAAAATATTTTACAAGTAAGCGTGCAAGGTTAACGAGGAAGATTCATGCTGCATTACCGCACTGGACTCAAAGCAGATGTTTGCTTGGTCAAGTGCCTTTGTGGAAAGTGGTGTTAAAATTTCACTGGAAAACAGAAAACATCTGCTACTCACCTCTGTGTAAAATCTTCAGACTCCATAAATAGGTCAGGCCTTTCACAACCTGAAGTTAAAAGAAAAAAAAAAAAAAAATCACATTTTAGGGATTCCTGGTAGGAAGAATTCCACATGTCAGCTGAGGTGGGTCATCAGAGAACCCAGCTGTAAGAATGGAGCCAGGACCACAAAAAGGGGAGAGCCCACATCCCTCCCTGCAGGACCCAGGGGAGCCCCTGCTAAAAACCTGCAGCAGGTCCTTTATTAATACACAGATGATTTCTTCCCAGGACCTGGAGGCTGAAGTCAGTTGAGCTCAGGCTGAATCCCTTCAGGCATTTCAGTGTGTCTTTAATTCACCTGTCTTTGCTGGGCTGTTAAAAACCACGGAGGCCAAAGGATGTGATGATTTGTCTTCTTGTAACAAAAAGGCCAGAAAACAAGAAAATCTCTAATAACCTCTTCCACTTCATCCTCCCTTCCCTTTCTTCCCATTTGCTGCCTCCTGCACTTTCCCTTTACTTTCCACACTTTCATTCACTCAATGCCAACGTGGAACTTTTCTTCTTGAGCTGTAAAAATTCCCTCATTCTCCCTCACACTCATCTTGCACCAACACAAATCCTAATGCATCTCACAGCAGAGAGATTGCAGCTCCTAAAACACAATTCCCAAAAGTAAATACAACCCCTCACCCTGGACAGATGTTGCCCTGCTACTCCAGAATTCCCTCCTTCCACCACCAAAACTGCTAAAGCCAAACTCCAAAACCAGTTACTGCAGCACAAAATTCCACAAACACATTTCAGCCCCTGCTGACCTCCCCAGTCCAACCCTGTTGGCTCAGCCAGCAAAGCTTTTTTAGACACTTTCCATCTCTGAGGTGACATTTAATTCATTTCCAAGATGCTTTCCTCATGTATCTCCAGAACAATGAAGCATTTCTGACACTGCTGAAGTTGTGTGAGTTCTGCAGTCAAGACAATTACATTTTTTGTGCTCTGAGTAGCCCAAAATGAAATTATTTGTGTTGCAGTGATCAAGCAGAAGTGCTAAAAATATGATGCAGAGTGAAGGCAGAGAGCACAGTAATTTTCTGCCTTCCTCTTGGATTAGAAATGCTTTCAAATTCTAAGATTTATTCTGTAAGAAAAACGCTGTTGGTGGAGTCAGAATCTCTTTGTAAAGCAAATAACAATGGTGGATCCCAAATGAATTGTTCCAGGGGATAATTCCTCTCTTAAACTCACTCCAAACCCAACCATCTCCTGACCTCAGATGGTTGTTACCTTTAACAAAAGGGTTGGTCCAATTCTGCCTGCCCAGAGGTGTGGCTTTTCACCTCAAGCCTTCCAAAAAGCTTGGACTTGATGATCTTAAAGGTCTTTTCCAACCTTAATCATTCTATGATTCCAAGGCTTATGAAAAGCAAAATGTGGGAATTCTATTTACAGCATTCTGACATAATAATAACAGTAATAATGATAATGATAATGAAAATAATAATGTATCAATGCAAAAATAAATCAGGGAGATGCCCCATTTCAAGCTTCTTCCAATGGCCAAAGGGATTTTCAGAACAGTAAACTCTTTGATTATTAAAAGCATATTTAGACTATTGAAAATCTTTGAAACCATTAGGAAATCATTTACTTTAAAGCAAGGACCCATAAGAAAAAAAAAGGAAACATTTCTGATGAAACAAATCAACAGCTGCAAGTTATGAAACATCTTTATTATGGAACATGGGCTGGGTAAGCAGTTAGGGAAGCCACGGAATTTAACAAACTCTCCCTCCAGATTCTCTGGGTGTACAGAGGAATAAAAAGGAGCTTTTCCCTTTATCCTGGGCTGTAAATATGCTCACAGGAGCCCCCCAAATGGACTCACCTCGTTATTCACTCCCCTTACATTTGCCTATTAGGGAAGGACTCTTAAGCATTAAATATTATTCTAAAACGGTGCTGGAAGGGAGAATCTTTTGATTGAAGCTGGAGCAGGAATTATTGGTATTCAGTAAAGGAGGTTTTACAACAATGCCTTGACAAAGCCTTGACACAAAAAGTACTTCTACCTGCTGTCAATCACTCACTCTCCTGACAGTTCAAGTGCGCATCCTTTCTGGGAGAACTTCAATCAACATTAGCGCTCAAAATACAGAGCACAGTGTCACTGCTTCAGAAATGGAAGGGAAAATAAATGTGTGAAGTGGCAAGCGAAGGGAGAGAGGGTTTTACACCCACAGCCCAACTCAGGACACGGCAGCACCAAGCCAGGAGCGACCACAGCGTCATTTTGGGGCTCCCAGGATCCACTTTTCCTTTAAAAACCACTCCAGCCCTCCACACAAATAAAGGACAGCAGCAAGGAGAGAGATTTCCCTGTCTCACTGATTGTGCCTCACGCAGCAAACAGGGAGGAATTTTACTGTGAAGTCAGAGATCCCTCCACGTTTGCTACAGAAAAGGCTGAGAGAATTGGGATTGTCCAGCCTGGAGAAAAGCAGCTCCAGGGTGACCCAACTGTGGCCTTCCAGTGCCTGAAGGAACCAAAAACAAAGATGGAGAGAGACTATTTCCAAGGGATGGAGTGACAGAAAAGGGGAATGGCTTCAAACTGACAGAGGACAGGGTTAGATGGAATATTAGGGGGAAATTGCTCCCTGTGAGGGCGGTGAGGCCCTGGCACAGGGTGCCCAGAGAAGCCGTGGCTGCCCCCAGATCCCTGGAAGTGTCCAAGGCCGGGTTGGACAGGAAGCCATTCCCTGTGTCCTGGCCCTCCATCCCTTGTCCCCAGTCCCTCTCCAGCTCTCCTGGAGCCCCTTTAGGCCCTGGAAGGGGCTCTGAGCTCTCCCTGGAGCCTTCCCTTCTCCAGGTGAACATTTCCATCTCTCCCAGCCTGGCTCCAGCCCTCGGAGCAGTTCCATGGCCTCCTCTGGAATTGCTCCCACAGCTCCACATCCACGAGAAAGTCTGGTTGAGAGGGGAATGTATGAGAAAGGCAGACCCAGTGGTGCCCATTTAGAACCATTCAAGTTGGAAAAGCCCTCCCAGATCAACAAGTCCAACCACAGAAATCCTGAAGTCGGGGCCAGAGGAGTGCTGGGATGCAGGGAATGCCTGGATGTGCTGCTTCCTTTTTCTCTGGGAATGGTTTCACTTCAAAACTTCTAGAAATACACCGGGAGCTTATTCCAGTTAACAGATGTGCAGGTCACACGTATTATTAAGCAGCTTCCATGGATTAATGCACTGGACATGTCTTGGGAGAATAAAAGACAAATGGCTCTGGACATGGGGAAGGGAAAAAAAAAAAAAAGAGACTATGGAAGCTGCAGGTTTTGTCTCCAAAAGGCATCCGTGTGAGCTGCAGCTTTTGTCTGGCACTCTCCTCCTGGGCAGCAGTGAGCAGCAATCCCAGGATTTGGGTAATCTCCCCAAGCTGTTCAGGGGGATTACGGTGTCTGCGTGCAGGACTCGGCACAAAGGTGCCCCAGCCCCCAAAAAGAGCTCTGCTGCCACCTCAGACACGACGTGGGGAGGCTCACTGGAGCTATTCCTGCTGCCACTGAGAAATCCATTGGAAAACAAAAGGCTTCTGCTGCCTCCTTCCAACAATTCCACTGCGCCAAAAATCAGCACCAGAGCAGAGGAGCTGCCAGTGCTGGTTCAGCCTCAGCGCACACCTTCTGCTCTGAGAGCAGGAGGAAGGGCTGAGTCCCTTCTCTGAAGCGCCTTTGTTCCCCTCTTTCCTGACCCCCTGCTCCACAGTGGGCACAGGAAAGCAGGAAATAAAATAACTAGGAAAAGCTAAGTATCCATGTCAGGGAGTCAGGCTCACAAGCTGACTGATCAGGGACAAAATGACCCCAGGGGAGCAAAAACCCACCGACATCGAGACATAAAAGGTGGGGCTGAGGCACCACCATTATGGATGAGAGGGAAATTGGAGGAGAACACCTGTGGAATGCCAAGGGGAGGATGGGGGAGAGGAGAGACAAACCCAAGGGAATGATGAGGTGGTGATGGATTAAACACACACTGTGAGTGAGATAAGGAAAAGGAGAAGGAATGAGCAGTTGCAGGAATGCTGGAAGGCCCATCCCAGAGTTATCAAACCATCGACATCATCATCATCATCATCAGGGATATGGGGATGCTGTGAGCAACTTCCCACTCCCTGCTCCAGAGGGAAGAGGAGATGAAACGTTTTCCCTCTGAACTGGAGGTGAAGAGCACTCAAATTCCACAAGGAACTGGCAGGTACATAATGAGCAGATTTGAAGCTACTCAGAGGAAACAGCATCAGAGAGGGATGTTCATCACCCTGGGCAGGCCACACAAATTAAGAGGAAAGTAGAGCTGTGAATTACAATGAACAGAGACTAAATAGCTGCCTGTGTTGGATTAAAGGATTTAAATTGTCAGCTTGATGTATAATGAATGTGAAAACCCAGCACTTAATTAAATGGCACATGATAGAATAACTTTGTTTTGCTTTAAACTGCTTAAGTTATCAAAGTATTCCTTATATTTAGCAATTGTTTAGCAGTATCTCCCTCCCTGGTGAGATCCACCGAGACACTGGTCATTACCCTGCGTTCAGCTGTGGAGGAAGAGGGATTTTTTTAAACTTTTTAAATTTCTGTTGGTCTGTAATTTGAATTTTCAATCATGGCCAGTGAATTTTTAGCAGCTGAATGCTGCAGAGCCCCAAGGATGATCTACCAGGGGCTTTAAGGATCCCACTGTCAACACCTTGAGACCAAACCCAGGAGGTTCTGAGGAGTTCTTCCTACACCACAGACTCATCACCCCTAAAATGACCCCTATTAACTCCTCCCCGTGGCTGCTCAGGTGTGAAAGGGGTGAGACACCAGCCTGTGCCTGGGTCTCGCTTGTGCCAAGCAAAAAACTTCATCCTCCTCACCTGCCTTGAGGAGAACACAGGAAATCTGTTCTGCCACTGCATTTTGGCAGCAGGAACCAACTTAATCCTTCAACCTGGCAAGGAGAACTCATGGAGTCACTCTGTGCAGCATAAGGACAGTCAGGATGGAAATCACATGCTCAGAGGCAAAGGATCCCCACCAGGGCTCCTGAATCACCTTCTGAAGGCACCACAGAGAACAGGAGGGCTTAAAGGCTGATTAAATAATTAATTAATTAAATAAAGTTGATTAAGAGCACTGCTCCATCCAGCAGGGCTGATGGGAAGGAACGGTGATAGGAAGGAATGTGACCACACGGACCTTCAGCAAATTCTTTTTTTTTCCCCTCACCCCACTCAATTTATCCCATCCTTTCACACAGATCTGTACAACAGAATCCTGGAATGGTTTGGGTTGGGAGGGACCCTAAAGCTCATCCAGTGCCACCCCTGCCATGGGCAGGGACACCTTCCCCTATCCCAGGGTGCTCCAGCCTGGCCTTGGACACTGCCAGGGATCCAGGGGCAGCCACAGCTTCTCTGGGCACCCTGAGCCAGGGCCTCATCACCCTCACAGGGAGGAATTCCTTCCCAATATCCCATCCATCCCTGTCCTCTGGCACTGGGAAACCATTCCCTGTGTCCTGGCCCGCCATCCCTTTAGGCCCTGGAAGGGGCTGTGAGCTCTCCCTGGAGCCTTCTCCTCTCCAGGCTGGACAATCCCAGTTCCCAGTCCTTCCTCACAGGACAGGAGTCCCATGCCTCTCACCATCCCATGAACCTCCAGCCTCCCATGTGTTGGTCATTCAGAAGGAAGTTTTCCTTAATCCCAGAGTCCCTGTGCACAGGGATGGTTTGGAGGAGCAGGAGAGAGGAAGCACCCTCCTTCCACACGAGCACACAGACCCTGGAGGTGCCCCAACGTCCCAATGAACACTTGAATCAGAGATTTTTTTACACACAATCAAAAACTGAGAGACAAAAAGCAATCCAAGTACTCACAGCCACTGCTATCCTTCCGAGAACGTGTTCTGGAATTTTTCTATAAACATCCAAAGAACCCCCTGCAGGGACAAACAGCACGTGCTCAGGTGATGCCAGATGAAACAGTGCCCCAGATTTGAAGCCCCAAGGGTTTTCTAGGCCTTGGTTATTAATAAAAACACCATCAATGCTAGAACAATAACTGTGTCAGAAATAACTGACCTTAAAAATCTCCCAAACTCTGCATAAACACATGCAACAGCACTTGGAGCTCTTTTTACCACATTCCTGATTTTTTTCTTGCAGCATTAATATTCAGAAAACAGCAACAACAAAACATTAGAAAACCTCCCAGTCACAGGTCAGAATATCAACATAGAGAACTCCAAACCATGTGAAAAAATGTCTTGGGGATAACAAAATCATCCCAAAAAGCAGATTCCAAGGTCCAAAGTATCCCAGCTCTTGTCCCCAAAGGCTGGTGCTACCACTCTGTGGTATCCAAGATGGTATTTCCTCCTGACATCACACCAGGGATGGTTTCGTTGTGCCCATACTGACGCCTGAAATGAATTCCTGGAGTTCCTGGGGAAGCAGGGTAAATTTTCCCAGTAAATCCAGAATGGGAACCAACGTGGCACAGCCCTGTCAGCATCACCCATGCTGGGACACCAAGAAGCCTCATTGCCTCTAACAGCCCTACAGGCATTCCCAAGGGATTGGGAAGTGTTACCTCCCTTCTCCTCTGCAAAAACCACTCGTGACCAAACTGGCGTCCAAAATGTCCCCGGGGCGAAATAAAAATTCTTAAGGTAAGAAAATAAATTCAAAATTGAGAACTAAAAATCTCCAAGCAGAATGGCCAACAAAGTAAATAAATGGACAAAGAAACTGCAGGCAGAGAATTGCTGCAAACTGAAAGAGAGGAGGTTGGGATGAGATATTGGGAAGGAATTGTTCCCTGTGATGGTGGGGAGGGGCTGGGATGGAATTCCCAGAGGAGCTATGGCTGCCCCTGGATCCCTGGAATGTTCAAGGCCAGGTTGGATGGGGCTTAATTACACCACAATTCTCATTTATGCTGTAACTTCTCACTCTAATGACCAGGGGGGGGTTTGGGTGGAGGGTGTTTTTTATCCCTCGTGGTCTCCACTGTCAGAAACAAACTCTGTTTGTCTTCCCTAATGTTCCTCTGATTCCAAGTTATTGAAACTCCCATTCCTTCATTAAATTGAATCTTTCAACTGGTATTGTCCACACTGCCTGTAGATTATAATTAATCCCAGTTTTAAAAGGAAATATAAGTGCTGTGGAATGGAAATCAGAGGCTGCAGCTCCACAGCCTCTCACTGCTCATTACAAACCCAAACAGAAGGCAATCCTATGGCTGGTGGTTCCCGTTCATCCCTGTAACATATCCTTACATTTTGCACCAAAAAAAGACCTCTTCTCACACCCCAAACTGCTAAACCTGGCTGTCACAGCTGGCTCTAAAGGAACTGCTGCTGGAAAAATGAAGGAAAACACATTTTTTTGCAAACAAATGGGGAAATCTGGAGTTTTTCTGTGGAGGAAAAAAAAAAATCTGTGAAAAAAAAATTTTCCCAAATCCAAAAATGTCAGCTCCCACACGTGTACATACATCCAGGTTCAGTCTGGTCACCTGCACATCTTGTTTTCCAAGGGGAATTTAGCAGGAATTTAGCAGTTTCAAGGGAAAGAGGCAACCACGTAAGTAAAAAGCAACAGGGCATTTCACCACCTTTATTTAGGACATCAACTTTATTACAAATATAAAGGGGCAAAGCTGGAAAACCTCATTTCACATCTCTGTTGCTCTTTAAAATCAATTGGCAGGTGGGAGGCTGATCCAGGTCAGTTCAACCTCAGGGCTTTGGTATTTGCAAGCCTGGAGTTACTTGGATTTTTCCTGGTTGCAGGTGCCAGGGAAGCACCAATATGGTCCTACACATGTCCCCTGAGCACCCCAAAAGACTCAGATCCACCTGGATCCAGGTCATCCATGAAGGAAATAGCCTGTGATCTGCAGTCATGGGATATGGATTCAGGAAATATAAACTAAACCAGCCAAAAGGGCTGAAAATTTGACAAGGTTAAAGCTGTTCATCCGCAGGATGAAAAGTGGTTTTTTTCTTCTCTTTACCTGCATCCTTATGAATCAAAATTAAAAGTCTGGGGGGAAAAACAAGGCAAGGTCCCTTTATTTGCATTTTGTTCTTCCTTTAAGCAATTGCTGGTGCTTTCTGCCAGAAGGAGAGCACAACATGAGGCAGAGCAGAGGTCTTCTCCAGAACAATTCCCAGCAATTTGTGCATGGTCAGTAAACTCTGCCACGGTGCTGCATCGCGAGGGATGCACACCCTAAAGGCTGAAATATCTTCAAACAGGAAATCAGAGCATTTCTGTCCATTGTATTTGGAAAAATCCCTGGATTCTAGGAGCACAATCTGAATTTTAGGAGCGCTATTCCAGGCAGATGCTCATTTTGGCAGCAGCAGATGCTCCCTTGCTGTGTGACTACTGCTTTACACAGGCTTGTAAGTCTGAGTGTAACTGCGAGGCAGCTCAGAGAGAGGGCAAAGAGTCACCCAGCAGCACAACAGCAAAGAATTTAACTCATGGGCTTTGGGGTTTTTTTAATAAAACCTTGAATAAAATACTTTTTCATCCAGAGAATCTGAAAGAACACTGGGAACAGGGTGCAGCCATCGCTGGGAGGGAGGTGGAAGTGTAAAAAAGGGAAATAACAGTAAAACCAGATCATTTTAACAGGGAGAAAACAAAATGCACCATAAACCCTAAAGGGCTTCACCCTGCTCCCCACCAGAAAGGAAGAAGCTGCTTGACAATGTTTAATGGGCCACGTTTGGGATTTTGGCTCTGGGATCTTTTCCTGCCACAAAGCCTCCCCTCCACAGAGAATTATTTGGGAGATCTTTTCCTTCTTGATACCCAGCTTAAAGGAACCTTTGTGGAAAACCTGGCTGGGGCATAAAATCCTGGCTCCTAAGGAAATCCTGGTGGGAGGAGCACGCTCTGGCTCGATGGGGAAAGCAGAGCGCTGGGAAGAGCCCGAGACACGCAGGGACAGCATCTGTCACAAGAGCTCCCACACAGAGGCCAGCAAGGGTTACAAACCGCTGCCACCAGGGGATTCTCCCTGCCTTTCCTCCAGGAATAGCCAAGAATCCCAAGCAAAGTGCTGGGACACCTCTGCCAGGTCAGGCTGTGGGGCCGGGGATATTTCTGGGCTGAGGATTCACGTGGGGAGGAACGAGAGGGAGCTCAAGAAGGAACTCGGCACCGAGCTGGCAAACAGCTGGGTTGGAAAATAACTCCTTGCCTGGCAATTAAGAGACGATTTCCACTGCAAACACACAGGACATTGGGTTAATAGATTTCTTTAAAGGAAAAGCTGTTTTGGCTATCAAAACACTACAAGTGAGGAACAGCTGTTTTGTCAGCGAGGACAGATTGCACGGGAGGCTCAAATATCAAACCACAAATTAAGGCAGCATTTATTTCTCTTCTATTTACATTTTCCATAAAAGTAAGTGAAGTTACACACGGGGAAAGCGCAGCATTCCATGGAGAATACCCCACAATCCCAATCCCAACCTGCTCTGGTTTTTTAACTACCTGCAATGTTATTAATACTCCACATTTTCGAGTCATACTGCTGCATTTCATTCCAAAAAAAAAAAAACCCTTCTCATTTAATTACTTAGCAATCAAAAACAAACTGGATACACTACTCACCATCCATGAACTCTGTACACAATGAAATCCTGTTTTCTACAAAAAAAGCACCGTAAAATCCTATGATATACGAGGAGTCACACTGGGAAGAGAAAAGAAAAAAAGCATGAGGTTGTTTTAAAATCTGCTGCAAGAAAATTGAAGCAAGAATAATTCAAATGGTAAAATCCACATACCTTATAAAGAATTTCTAACTCTGACATTATCTGCTTCTGGAGTTCCAGGGTTATGTCTAAGGGTATGACCTGAAACAGAAGAGATACCATCTGAGGTCATATAAAAGGCAAGTGAATTACTCAAAATAAAAAAACCTGAAGATCCATGGACTAAGAATCCTCGTGGGATCACAAGAAAGAGAGGAATAGGTGGAAAGGATCTTTTAACAGAAAGGAAAGGGAAACGAAAGGATTGTCGGATAATCTTGGGATGGTTTGGGTAGGAAGGGAACTTAAAGCTCATCCACCCTTATCCCAGAGTGCTCCAAGCCCCAATGTCCAACCTGGCCTTGGATACTTCCAGGGATCCAGGGGCAGCCACAGCTGCTCTGGGAATTCCAGCCCAGCCCCTCACACCCTCTCAGGGAAGGCTTATTCCCAGTATCCCATCCATCCCTGCCCTCTGGCAGTGGGAAGCCATTCCCTGTGTCCTGTCCCTCCATGCCTTGTCCGCAGTCCCTCTCCAGCTCTCCTGGAGACCCTTTAGGCCCTGGAAGGGGCTCTGAGCTCTCCCTGGATCCTTCCCTTCTCCAGGAGAACATTCCCAGCTCTCCCAGCCTGGCTCCAGAGGGGCTCCAGCCCTTGGAAAACACCTCCGACCAACCCGACCTGGAGCAGCTCCAACCAGCCCCTCACTGCCGAGTTTATCCAGTGCCTCCCTCCTCCATCCCTGCCCTCATTTCTCATCATTCCAGCTCCTCAGCAGGACCAGAGCACCAGGGACTGCAGCCGAAGTGGGCTGCACTTCCTGAAGTTATACGTTTCCAAGATTTTCAGGGCAGACTCTCTTAACAAGGCACTGAAATCAAATTTAACACTGAATTCTTTGCCATGATTCTTTGAAGACTTGAAAACTCAATCATTAAACTCTGCTTTATAAACCAAACTGGACTCAGTGCTCTGAGCCAGGCTCAGTCTGCCCCCCACCCAATAATTCGCAGTTTAATATGTTAAGCTAAAGGGAAGCAAAATTTAGTCAGTTTGCAGAATTAGCAGAATAAATATTACAGAAATAGTGCTGACAGAACAGAACACAGGGAAGCCCATTTCCAAACACAGCACCAAAATCTGTCTCCAAGACAAGCCAATAACCTGCCTCTTCCCAGAGTTTGCTTTGGGGTTATTTATAAAAGCTGTCACTAAACTAAATTGTAAGTGTAGTACAGGGCTGCCAAGAAACGTTTAACACACTTGTCCAGATCAATAATCATTTGCCAACAATATTCACTTACATTTTTTCCAGCGTGAAAAACTTAGAAATTCATCTGCTGGGATCCCCCCAGTTGTGGTCACGGCACATCACCAGAATTCCATCTCGTCAGTGGTGTAGAATTAAAATTTTATCTCACCCGGTTCTAATCCTGGTGAGGAATTTCCCTGCAAAGGCTTCACTGACCTCAGCATCAGAAATATCCCTGACATCCCAACACCCAGGCCTGGAATGAGGAAAGGTCTGAGGCTCCTTTGCATGAACCTTAACTACAAACAGCCCCCAACACTGAGGATAACCTGGGAAAGCAGAGCTTCCCCATTTACAGGTGGTCCGGACACCAAGGGAAGGACACAGACAGCGGAATTACAAGCTTATTTCATCCCAAAATTCATCAGGAGAGATCAGCCTCACTTTTCCTGCAGAATTATTTTACTGTTTTCTTCCACCTGGAAATGTGTGGTTTGTGTGGCCCCACCTGATGTCAAGGCTGGAGGAACCTTATTTATTTACAGCACAAAAAGAGGAAAAAACCATTTACATCCCACCTTAACTTGCATTTATCATCTCCTTTTGAGTGAAATTTCCAAGCCTGTTCTGTAGAGGTAAAAAGAACTTTCAGGGATTCATGAGGTGACAGTTTCCAGCATGGGCTGGAACTGTGTTAAAGCAGAAAAAGAACCCAAAAAGTCTCCTCAGAGTCATTGCTACTGAGGAGGAAGCTGTGAATAAAGATTTGGATGCAACATCCTGGAATCCTGGAATGGTTTGGGTTGGAAAGGACCTGTTACTTCCCCATTATTTCCCTGGAATCACCTGACTCTGCCCAGGGTGCTGGAGCCTCAGGGATGTGGATGGACAGGATGGATCCAGTGTCAAAACTGGCTGAAATGGTTGAGCTGGGGAAGGATATTGGACCAAAAGGGCATTTAAAAAAAATTTAAATGACATGGAGATGCTCTGGGATTCAGCAAGGTGCTCCAAGCAATCTTCCTGATCAAGCTCCATCTTCTTAATGAAGTTTTTGCCCAAAACACAGCGATTTTGGAATCACACTGAGGCACAGGTGAACCCAACCCGTACTTCCACGGAAAAGGGTTAACTTTGGAGAGAGGAATCTACCTGAGCCCATCTCCTCTGCTCCCCACCACCCCTCCAGGACAAACAAGGCTGAGCTGTCAAGTGAAATCCAAGCAGTCAAGTGACTGAATTATAATTTACTCCGTGCTCAATTTAAATCAGTGTGAGGCTATTAAAATATCCAGTATAAATACAGCAATTCATCACAGGCTGTCATGGATGACTCCATCCATTTGCTGGAGTGGCACTCGCTCCACTAAAGGGAACCAGAGCAAAAGCACAGGTCAAATTCAGCTGCTATTCTGTTTTAATTCCCTGCTTTAATCTGGCCTGACATAATTGTCTTTTGCAGTAGGTACAACTCACAGGAAATTTGGGGGCATTACAGGCAGTATACAAATGATTAATCAAATGCTCCATTGAAATGCCAGCTAAAAGCAGTGGGAGAATGGCAAGCAGCCAGTGCACACTCACAGCTTCCACTTGGATTCCTCCCCTGGAAATAGGGAGAAGTTACTTGGGAAAAGGGCATTAAAGCCTCTGCAGGGAAAGGTTATATAAAAGATGTCATTTGGTGCATCACTGAGGGATTATGGTATGGATTTTTTAGCGTTGGGTTGTTTGGCTGAGGGATTTTCATGATTATTTACCAGCTGAAAGTATTTTAATCAACAGGTTTTTGGTTATCTTGTGCAATTAAATCTGTATATTGTCATTAGAAAAAGCCCCAAAATGCAGAGCTCTGCTTTCCCAGATCCCTCCCCTACAGCCTGATAATCCTGTGTCAAAACATTGGATCTGTGTGATGATCATGTCAAGAGGTTGGCATTGAAATCCTCTTTAGTTGCTGCTTATGTCAAGATACAAGGAATTTAATTAATTACTTTTTATTACCACATAAAATCATAATTATATATAACTATATATAATATAGACTGTCTATGATATAGACATGCTCTTTTCTATATTTCCTATATATTTTTAATAGAAACATTTAATTAAGTAATCTTTTTGATGGCAATTCCACAATCACCACCAGAGCAGCTCTCCCAACCTCCAGCTTGTCAGCACCTTATTTTTAACCACAATAATGCAAATTTTGATTAGTATCTCTCTGAAATCACAGAAAATGAAATAAAATTGAGAGTGAAAGGCCCAACACGAGCAGAACCTGCCAGAGACCCCATTTCCCAAATCTCCAGGATGCTCATTATCCACCAGGACTCCCCAAACCTGCAGACTCCAAGGGAAAAAGGAGGTGAAATTGCTGGGAAAAGGGTTTTGCCACAGGGAGGTGATTTCAATTAACCTTGCAAAGGGTGAACTTGTCCCTCCTGCCTGAATTCCCAGAATTTCCTGGCGCTCCAGCTCCTCTCCAGGCAGCTTCTGAGGGCACCTCCAGCCCCAGACATGGATGGAGCTTGGAAAAGCCCATTTGAGGAAGCAGTGGAGCTTTTTTAGATCCATATTGAAAGCTTTAATTATAAAAAAATAATATTTATTACAGTTTCCATCCTTTTGTGCCTGTCACAACTCAGAGAACTCCTGTCTAACCATTCCTGACAGGTTTAGGAAGGTTGGACACCACTTAAAAAGGCTTTTCAAAATGACTTTTTCCAAAACTTTTTTAACCTTCTATAATTAGAAGTTATTAGGATGTTATTTCTGTGCTTTCCACAGGTGAAGACCCATTTCAAATCCAGCAGGAAGAATTTGCTTCCCTGCAATTCACAGGAAAATCAAAAGCCTTTTTTTTTTCTGGGATGAAGGGATTTCTGTGATCCTCAGGAAAAGCCAGAACTCAGGCAGAAGCACATTTTTATAAATTCCACATGGCTGAAACCACAACCTGAGCCTAAATCTGAAGTCAAACCACACAAGTTCTGCCCAATAAATAGAAATATTTCATTCAAATCTTGTATAACCTTTTATCTTGAAATTTCATTTCACTCCAATCCTGCTTTAAGCACCCAGCTCCCATCATTCCTCCTCCCGCCTTCCTCTCCCATTCCTTCACTTTACCTCAGTTATCCCAGAATTTAAGGATTAGAGGATGGGAAAAGAAATAAAAACCCATCTCCCAGATTTTTAAGCAATTATTCCATAAAGAGTTTCATTTTTAAACAAGCCTTTTTTTAGATCACCAACTATTAATAGGAATGGCACAAATGCAAGAATTTGTTTTTCCAAATCTCCGCTGCTTCGAGTTTCAACAAAATTGTTCAGTTGAAAAAAATCAGATCTATGGAAAAATTACCTCTTTTTTGGATTATTTTTGTGCACATGAACTATTAATAATTTCATTTACAAGCATAAATTAATTAACAGATTACATCCAAGAGCTGCCACGCTGTTGCTATTATTTTATCCCAGTTTTAACTGAATTCCAGTGAAAATTGGGATTTATCTGATCACAAAATGCTTCAATCTCCAGGTTTAACCCAAGCAAGGAGCCCAACTGCACTTGAAACATCCATGGAGATGTCAAGATGTGGGGATTTCAGGCAATTCCCTGTGGGAAAACCCTGGATTTTGGGAAGCTGTGCTCATTGGGAATGACTCCATTTACAGGCTGGGGTTTTCCTGCATAGATTAATGCAATAAACCAAACTGAGATCCAAAAATCAGAGGGAAGGGAGGGAAAGCAAGGTCAGGAAAAACTGGAAAGAAAGAAGATGTCTGGAATCTCTTACCTTCACTGCCAGGATTTTTCCACTACGGATATGATATGCCCTGTGTGAGGAAAAAATGCAATAATTTGAGATCATATAAAATTCCCCCTGTAAGGAAGTGCAATACAAATACACTGATTTCACAGGAAAGTGACTTTTGGCTCACAGATTTTATGCAAAGCCAATTTTATCCAGCATTTCTAAGGGAAAACAGAGGAAAATACGGGATCAAAAATATATTTACAAGGGAACCATTCACCAGGCTTGTATCTTTATTTTTGATACAAAATATACACATTGAAGGCTTTGATACAGCAGAAAAATAAACTATAAATGGGAATTTAACAGAATCATTTAGGTTGGAAAACGCCTCCAAGATCACTGAGTTCAACCTTAAATCTGAGTTAAACCTTGAATTTATCCACTTCCCCATTTTCTTGCAATGGAATTAATTAAGATTATAACCATCACTCAGAATTTTCATGGAAAATCAGGATTATTTCACCAATCTGCCAGTCCTGTGGGTATTTTCAGAGACAAGCAGCTACACCAATTAAATTGAATTAAAACAGATTATGGCCAATTCTTTCTCATAACTTAAGGACCCACAGAAAATATCAGCAAAATTAAATTTCTGCATTTATTTTAAGATTTCTTTTAAGATTAGTGGGTGCATATAAAGGTAGAAAGAATTATTGGTAATGTTTGCAGGCACCCAAAAATAATTTTCCAGGGTATTTCAACAGCAGGTTGTCTTCATTTCTGAGGAGAAACACCCATAATTGGCTATTTAACAATGACTTGAATATTCCCAACCATGAACACGTGAGAAAATAAAGGCAGGTAAAAAAAAAAAATCTCCTCAAAATCCAATGTAATTTTGCATAAAAACAAAACCATTAAAGGTTTTCCTCTTCACTGGTTTTACTGTTTCACCCTGATTTATGGCACTAGGCACAGCAATGTCAGAGATGTGGCACTAACCTTACAGAATTATAATATTTTACCACTCTCTATCTCTAGCAATTATTACTGAAGAAGAAAAGCTTTAATAGTTGGGTTTTTGCATGTAAAATCACCCAGAGACAGGGTGAGGCTGTCGTTTAATCTTATTTACAACCCTGAGAGCTCCCCTAATTTCTGGTAATGGCTTGGCAGTTCCTAAAAACTTCACCTTAATTTAATAACTCTTGGATGAACATTTCTGTAACCGAGTGGCATTGGTTTTTAGGGGGAAGAGTTTAAAAAGGCAGAGGGGGGAAAAAAATCACTGTAGAAAATGAGATCATCCATGGGAGCTCTGATAGAGCAGGAGCTGAATCCACGAATCCACGAGCTCTGCTGTAACTGGGGATGAACCAACAGTGGCAAAACATCCTGGGCTTAAGATGAGCAGGAATGATAAGGGATGAAGAGGTTGGGAAAAGATGCTCAACGTCTGTTGGCTTAATAGGGACCTCACTGGACAGTTTAATTAGCTCGTCAAGAACCTGATCCTTTTTCCATAGGAGAGATCTCCTGTTTCCGAGTGAATTAAAAGGGAAGACTTGATTATTTAATTATGATGCACGCTAATTCATCCGTGGAAGTTTGGGTTCAATTTCCAGCAGAGGGCAGATACCTGGTTTGGTTTACAGAGCACTGACAGCACCAATTTAACATTTAATTATCGCTGGGAATTGGATCACAAAGGAGCAGGAGCCCGTGGGCCGGCGTGGCCGGGGCCTTTGGGATGCCAGGCTGCCCAGCAGGACAGGAATTTGTTTACTCCAGGCTGATCCAGCATCTCAGTTGTCCTGCCCTTGCCCAGCACAATAACTGTAAAGTGATTAATGAAGTTTGAATGGGAGCTTTGGTTACACCAAAAGACAACCCTACACCTCTGCGGTGTTTTAATTAACAGCTAACACTTCAAATTAGGCTGGAGTTGCTGCAGTAATTACCCCTTCCAATGAGTGTGGAGGGAAAAAGGGTTTTCTTGGATGTTATGTGGGACTGGAAGGTGGAATTGATCATTTTGGTTACAGCCAGCACCGCTAAAGCCTGAATTTAATACCTTTATGCAGCTTCTAAGGAACGGACTAAAAAAATCCCACGGGATAGCAAGCACAGCATGAGGAAAACCAGACTTTTAGTAAATTTATGGATGTCTAGGAGGAGATTAAACCAATATTCCCACTCAAAGTCTCATCTCAAGGGTCATCTCCCAGGTTTTGGTGCCACCTCCAGAAGTGAAGCAAGCAAACCCATCAGAGAAAAGGAGCAAAATTCCAAAGGTTCCTCAGCAACTTGGCACACTTCAGGAACGCACTTAAAATCTTCCAAGATGGCAGGAAAATTCCTAGAAACAGCTCAAAACAGCAGCTCCCCAGTGCCAGGGACGGGTTTGAGCAGTGCCCAGCAGTGAGGAGAAGGGGATGCTAAACACCACGCTGGGTTTTGGGGGGGGTCTCCCTCCCCGCTCCTGGCACAGGAGATGGAGGCAAACACAGAATCCTGGAATGGTTTGGGTGGGAAGGGACCTTAAAGCCCATCCCATTTCACCCCCTGCCATGGGCAGGGACATTTCCACTATCCCAGGGGGCTCCAATCTCTGGCCTTGGACACTTCCAGGGACCATCTCCTGGTGGGAAGTTCCCCCAGTGACACAGAGCTTGGCTTGAAACCATCACACGTTGTCCAAGGAAAGGACAGAGACTCCAACGCTGCCTGGCTGAACATTCCCACTGGGGAACAGAAATTTCAGTCTCTCCCTCCACATTCCCACCAGAATTCATTATTCCAAGCCCCTGCATCCATTACAGTGAACAGCTCCTAAGCAAGACTGGCACAGTTGTGTCCAATATTTCACCACCCTTGGCTACAAACCACATTCCGAGACATTTAAAGCCCTGAAGGGCCCCACACGAGCCAAGCCCTTCAGCAGAACTTTGTCTCCTCCACTCTGGAAAAGCAGAGCGTCCCTCAGGGAGGGCTGCAGAGGTGGCGTGGCCAAAACCGGGGTTATTTTGGGGAATAAATACGAGAGATGCTGTGTGAGCAAGCACCGTGCTTGAACAAAGCCCTCCAGCTAAGCCACGAAAACTTGTGATGGACTGCGGAGAGTGCATCCCTTGTGTCCCAGAAAATACAAATCAATATCATGGAAAACTAGAATAGGGCTTTGGGGGATCTGCCAACCCTCAGCATCTCTCCCCCCACCCCGTACAGGAGATGTGTTTCTACAGGAAAGCAAATGAAAAACGGGAAGCATCAGAAGCAGCTGGGTTGCGTTTTAAGGAGAAAAGGGGAACGGAAATCCACATTACCTGCTTTGTTCTTCCTGAGGTAAAGAAAACCAAGGAGAAATGTCAGGGCTTTGGGCTCTTCGTAGAATAAACCCCTGCCCACCCTAATATTTGACGCTAAATACTCGGTACACCGAATACGATGAGTTTCTACTCAACACAGAAGGAAAACAAACCCAACTTCAGAGAAAATGTGCCAGATTCTTAATAAAGAGCTAATAAATTCTTAATAAATAGCGAAGATGGCAAACAAAATATTTCTCTCAGACCAACAATTTTACATCCTCCCTGTGAGGAATTTTACCTAAAGCACAGTGGGAGCTGCAGGATGCTGTGGATGCGGGATAATTCTTTCCAGTGCAAGCAAAGAACCAACCACAGGTTGCAACCTGCAGGCAACTCAAGGGAAACACTAATTTTCAATTTTTTTTCTAATTTTTAATTGCAAAGCCCTTGCCCACATGTGAGTGAATCAACAATGGTCACATCACGAGCAGGGGCTGAGTTTGCAAAGATCCCCAAGCTTTTTCCAGCAGCTTTTCCCATCAAACACAACTTCTCACTACAAGCTGAGTTTGGTATTATATTAAATCTCAAAATAAACACAGTCTCTACCTAGACACCAAAATCCATTCAAATTATCCTCTCATGCTCAGAACAGCACCAAAGGAGCCTGGAGCAGCACAGGATCTGCTTCCCATCTGCTCCCTCTGGCCACCAGGATACATCCTTTCATTTTTCCCCACAACAGCCACGGGAACAACTTCTAATCAATAAGATACTCCTTGGCAAGCCTAAATGATTCAAGGGAAAGCCATGACCTGTCTGCTGTGCCAATGAGCCAGCCCTGTCCCTTCCCAGAAATATAACCAACATCAGCAAAGATGACAAAATGATGAACTGACAGACAGAGACAGCAGCGATGGGGCTGCAGGATCCAGGGATGCAACACTCCCCTCCAGCCTGGGGACACCTAAGGCTGGTGCCACAAGGGGCTTGGGACAAGGGATGGAGGGACAGGACACAGGGGGTGGCTTCCCAGATGGGATATGGGGAAAAATTCCTCCCCAGCATGGAGATTCTCTGCCTCTCCCATGCCCTGTCCCAGTGCTGCAGTACTGGAGCTCCTCCTTTCTTGCCAAGAGCTTTCTCCTGAGGTCCATCTGAACTTGCCAAGGTGGCAGCTTCAGGCCACAGAGTAAAACTAGAAGTGAATATTCTGCTTCCTTTCTCCCGATGCTTTTCCTCCTACTTCTCACCTGGGGATGAATGCATTACCCACATTTGTTAAAAACAGCAGGAGATAATTTCCCTCAAAAGGGTTGGGAAATATTGTCCCATTTCCCCACAGTTTACTCCCGGCACTGCACTGAGGAGCTGCAGAGGAAGCTCTCCAGACCCACTGAGACAAACACCACCACACCCCAAAGGTCTCTGGTGCCACGGCAGAGTGTTTCCAAACAGAAATAAGAGTTTTAAGCTTCCTATTTGAGCTCAAAAGTGACCAGAAAAAGCTGTGCTTGTAGCAGGCCACACCTTCAGATGTGAGGGCGCAGAGGGAGTCAAACCGGACATTTATGAGAAATAACCGAGAGCAAAAAGCTGCGTCGGTGTCGTGCACAGGGACCTCAGCCCTGCAGCACAACGTGCCAGCCACCAGCTGCAAACTCCACGCAGCAAATCACCCCCACATTTGCTTTACTGGTCATTTTCTCCTTTTCCCCCCCTTTTTTTGCCTGGGACTGCCGCTGTTTGTCGTGCTCGTGGTCAGACCGTGGCAGCGCAGCGACAGGAGCGTCACGTACTCCGATGGCCATCGAAAGAAAGAGATTCAAATTGTTTCTAGGAAATAACCACTTTGCCAGTTGCTGCCTCCTGCAATAGCAAACACATTAGCCTGACTCTGTGGCTGTTAAACCAGGGAAGCCAAAGTGCACAGCAGTTGGAAAAAGGAGCTTTTATGGTGCTGTGCTGGTTCACAGCACAACCTCCCCTCCCTCTGAAATGCCACTGCAGATGCTTGAGCGCTGATTGCAAAATGATTTGCTGGGGAAGTAGCAAACAAACTGCAAATAGTGGTATCTGAATGTTAAAACTTCTGACAAAGAGCACAGTTGGCACCAGAGGCTGCGTAAAGGAAACGTTGAGCAGCAATGTCTCACTTAACCCAGCTCAGTGCTGGAATCCAAGCCCAGGGAATGATGATCCCTCACCTCTTTGTGCTGGAACCTGTTCCTCTTTCCATCTGTTACCACTTAAATGAGTCTTCCTTCTCTCCTGCAGCCAAACATTCAGGGCTAACCTTTGGAAATGGGATTCCCAGCCTTTCTCTTTGTACCCATCCCACTGCCAGTCAGTCCCCATTCCTGAAAGAGACCTGGACAGGCTGGAATAAGGACGGAGCTCGAGCAAAGTGTGGTACCACCACACCTACACCAGGTCACCCAGGACCACCCAGAGCAGCTCCAGACACAGGAATGGACTCACCTGCTGGATTTAAACAGGTGTAAGGATAAAAGGCAGCAGAGCAGCCGTGAGCTCCGACTGACACGGTGTTCCCACATGGCAGAAAGCCTGCAGTGAATCCATCACAATTTTAGGAAAGAAACATGAAGCAACAGAGTGTGAGCCAAAAAGTGCATCACATTCTTTGGTGACAGGAACTAAGAAGCCAACGTGAGGGGTTGTTCAGCCTAGAGAAGAGAAGGATCCAGGGAGAGCTCAGAGCCCCTTCCAGGGCCTAAAGGGGCTCCAGGAGAGCTGGAGAGGGACTGGGGACAAGGCATGAAGGGACAGGACACAGGGAATGGCTTCCCAGTGCCAGAGGGCAGGGATGGATGGGATACTGGGAAGGAATTCTCCCCTGGGAAGGTGGGGAGGCCCTGAGCTCTCACCCCAGCTCACTCACTGCTAACAAGCACAAGTTCCCATTTTCCGGACTGCCGCTCGCTTCATCTTCCCAGCTATGGACATCCAACACAAACAAAACAACTTTAATTTAAGAATCATCCAGTTTCTAATTAAACAGCCATAGGCAGCTGGCTGGATACATTTTAATCAGTTTCAATAACGTATTGATTGGATACTGAAGCTTAAAAATTAAAAGTAAAAAGATGACCGGGGAATTGTCCCATCTCAGCCCAACAGTAGAACCCTCTGTAAATAACTCCTCTTTTAACCATCAGCTAAATGAACACTTCAATACTGCACTACAAAGTCTTCTGCAAAATTACTTTAACTAACAAGCAGAAATTTATCAGCTTCAGCCAAAATCAATGCTGAAATCAATTTGAACACTGGTTGTGTCTAAAGGGGCTCATTGGCAATTTAGGGAAATTACACCATGTAAATGCCTGTGCTTTAATTGAACAGTTTCATCAACTAGGCTGTGATTGCTGTCCATTCATTTATTTACTTTCACTGCAGCTCCCATTCTGCAGAGGAATGGGTTTTGTCAGACTTGAAGGAGGTACTTTATCTTCATTTTATGCACTTTTGTTCATAACAGATTCTATGGGGCGGGCGAGCGCCAGCCAGGGTCACAGGAAGCGAGTGACCAGCAAGCACTGGTCAGTCTTGTTTAACCCACACTGGTAGTAGATGACATCCAGTGGGGCATTTCTAACTCAGGTACTGCTGCTCCAACGCTTTCAGTGGGACTCAAAATAAACCCAAACAAGAGAAACAGAAAATGAATGCAGTCCGGGAAAGGAAATAAGGGAAATGCCTCCACAGCCACACCACAGGAATTAAGGGAGGTGCCATTTTAAGACTTCAAAGGGTCAAAGATGTGTTTTAATGCCAAACAAGCCAGTGAAGCTGCCTGTGCTTCCTTCCCTGAGCACCAGGCTGGGACAAGCACTGTGGAGAAAAGGTTGTGAGAACCTTCCCCAGGAATCCCTGGCTGGGAATCTGCAGCTCCATCCCTGCTTCTGTTACTTCTTTGCTGCCTTGGAAAAGGGATTTCATCTCTGCCTACATTTACCCTCTGCCAAAGGGCCAAAATAATCTGTGAATTAAAGTATTCTAAAAAGAGGCAAAGGATAGTTCTTGTGTTACACACGTGCTGGAGAAGAGAAGGCTCCAGGGAGAGCTCAGAGCCCCTTCCAGGGCCTAAAGGGGCTCCAGGAGAGCTGGAGAGGGACTGGGGACAAGGGATGGGGGACAAGACACAGGGAATGGCTTCCCAGTGCCAGAGGGCAGGGATGGATGGGATATTGGGAATAAATCCTTCCCTGTGAGGGTGTGAGGCCCTGGCACAGGGTGCCCAGAGAAGCTGTGGCTGCCCCTGGATCCCTGGCAGTGTCCAAGGCCAGGTTGGCCGGGGCTTGGAACAGCCTGGGACCCTGCTTTAAGGTCCCTTCCAACCCAAACCATTCCAGGATTCTGTGATATCCATAGGAAAACCAGCAACAAATGACCAGGAGAGGAACAGCTCCGGTAAGATTTGGGCTGGATTCCCACAACATCTGAGGTGCTTTAAAGAACAGACTGGGACTACAGAGCTCCTTCCTGCCAGCACCCCTGTCCTGCACCAGGGCTGTGGGATAAGCCAGGAGAAGCCAACCCTACTCAGCAAAAGCTCCTCAAGGCAACAGCAAACTCCAGTTATTCCATCACCATCCCAGCAAACGGAGCTGCATCCCCTCCACCTCCCTTCCCCACAAACACAGCCAAACCTCCTCCAGCTTCCCTGCTCCAGGCTGCCCGTGCTTCCCCAGCAGTGCCAGAGGATCCTCAGCTCCCCCCAGGGCACAGACTCCAGGCTGTGGAGCACACACAGCCCCGGCCCAGCTGTCTCCCACACTCGGTGTTTAATGTGCTAATGGGGCACCCCAAGGCTGGCCGAGATAGGGAATGAAGGGATGGGCAGATGCTGGAATGTTCAACCAAACTGCAGAATTGCTCAAGGAAATTGCTCAAACAAATTAAGCTTCCTCATTTATCCCTATTTTCCAGGCTATCCAATTCTTCGGGGGCGGGACATCATCCACAGCCACTTCTCTCCCAATTACTCAACTTAAAAGTGAAGCCTTCTGCTTTCACAGCATTTTGCTAAGATGGGAACTGATGTTCCCATTCCTTTCCTCCCTCCCAGATCCTGGTAACTCCCAAATTAATTAGGGCATCATTGGGGCTTTATGTTTATTTTGGTGTACGGAGCTTTATGCTCCTGCTGCTGGAGACTCCAACAGAACCCACGGAGTTACAAACACAACTCACACTGCAAAATAAATCCCAGGAGGCTGTGCCATGCCCTAAACACAGCTCCTGGAACATCTCACTTCTCCTTTCTCCTTGAAAAACAAAGACTAGAAAACATGAAATAAGAATAAAACATTCATTTTGCTTCTCTATAAAGGAAATAGCGACGCTTTAGACACGTCATGTGAGAAAGACCTGACAGAGTCATTATTTGCTAGAGATAAACACCTCCACTTTGTAATATTTAGGTTCAAAATCTACACAGCTGAGGATCTGAGCTCTGAATAATTTAATGGAGCTGCTCCAGGGACCAGCTGGCAAAGCACACCCACACATTCCAAATCAAATCCTCAACCTAAGGAGAGATCTCCTCAGAGCAGCCTCTGCAGCCATGGATGGAGCCCAAAGATGCAGCACAAAGCTCATCCTTCCAGTGTCTTTTGGGCTGACCAGCAAATGATTTGATCCAAGAAAAGCAATTTAAGCAGATCCAGAGATGTCCTGCCACACAGATGTTTGGGAAGAGCTTAAATTGTGCATTCTCCACCCCACCAGCTTCCATAAAACAGCTGGCAGCTGAGTTTCAAAAAATGCATAGAACTGGAGTTAAATACTCCACAGAGAGTGGAAATCAGAGCAAATGACACAGCCTACCTACAGCACCTGGCAAACAGGAGAGGAGCACACTCAGGTGCTTTCAGGATTCGTTACAGCAGATTTTATCCTTTTCTTGACAGTCTTTACCCAAGACAGGGCACACTCTGCTCACTGGGCAGCAGTGGAAGAATCGCTGCTTTCTGATGGAATATTCAATGGACAGTTTGGGCTTGTTTTATATTTTCTCACGTACTTCTGAACATGCAAGCAACCAAAAAGCAAGGCTAATTAACTGGTTTTGCCGTATCTAACACGAGAATTTTTATTGTTCCTTAATTAAGCAAACAGCGGATGAAAAGGTAGGGGGAGAATGGGATGTCAAAGAACCATAAAATCCCCTTCTTTTTAGAACGGGAAAAACATTTAGATTCAGCAAGTTCTCCCTCGAAATATTGCTATAAAGTATTGATTTTCTACCAGACTCAATTGACTGAAAAGTTGTTTGTATAGCAATATTGGCCAAGCCAATATAGTGGAACAATTTTGCTACACACAGTAATCAAGTGTATTTCTAAAGTATAATTATACTGTCATAAAAATAAAGCTAAGATACCTCTTCTCCGAGCAATAAACCAGTTGCAGCTGTAAAGAACCCAAATAAATGAAATCCATTTTCTAACTAAACATAGTCTTCCAAAGAGAACAACCCCAGCTCCCCTCTCCCCCCACCTCCAGCCAGGGGGAGCAGGAAAAGTGATCAATACTTCAATCTCAATAAACTATTTCAATAGTGCTTCATTCCCATGGAAAAGAGAGGCTGGAAAATTTTTGCTCAGCGACCTGCGACGCGCTGTCTTGTTCCCCGAGTGCTGGGAATATATCATTGCCATAATGGATATGAGTTAGGATAAAGAGCTGGGAAGAGAGGGGGAATGAAAAAAAAAAAGATAAGGATAACAACAACAACAAAAAAAGAATAAAAAGGGCGTAGACAGGCTCGTTCTTCAGCTGCAGATCAATACCCACACAGCCTCTCCTCCCCGAGCCGGCAGCCCCACGCTGCGAGGGGGAAACAGCCCAACCTCTGCAATTAATTTTACTTGACAAATGTTCATCGATTTACTGGAATAAAATATCTGTGGGCTGCTGTGCGTGGCTGGGGCAATCCAGCTACCTGTGAGTGTTCCAGTCTGAACCCCTTATTCTCTATTGGGGTGCGGATGCTCCGCTGGAGACTGAGAACTGGGAACATTTTGGGAAGGGGGGATTGCTCCAAGCTAGGGAGTTCTGCCACGGGGCTGGAGCCCCTCTGCTCTGGAGCCAGCCTGGGAGAGCTGGGAATGTTCACCTGGAGAAGAGAAGGATCCAGGGAGAGCTCAGAGCCCCTTGCAGGGCCTAAAGGGGCTCCAGGAAAGCTGGAGAGGGACTGGGGACAAGGCATGGAGGGACAGGACCCAGGGAATGGCTTCCCACTGCCAGAGGGCAGGGATGGATGGGATATTGGGAAGGAATTCCTCCCTGTGAGGGTGTGAGGCCCTGGCACAGGGTGCCCAGAGAAGCCGTGGCTGCCCCTGGATCCCTGGAAGTGTCCAAGGCCAGGTTGGACGGGGCTTGGAGCACCCTGGGATAGTGGAAGGTGTCCCTGCGCATGGAATGGGATGAGCTTTAAGTTCCCTTCCCATCCAAACCATTCCAGGATTCCATGATAATGTGTAAAACACCCACACACAAAACCAGTGCCCGTTCCCTGGAGCAGGCTGGAATGACTCCTGCACTGGGAAGGATTCTGAAGTCACTGCAGCTGCTGACTTTAAATAAGAACGGGATAAAAAGGAGTGTGAGAGACAGAAACACTTCCCTGACACAGAAGCAGGCTCCTGCCTTTGCAGGTCAGACTTTCCCTGTCTGAGAGTGCAGGGAAATGCCACAGTCACCCGCTCCAGGCTCGGGATCACAGCACGACACCTTCAGAAACACAGGATGATGTCAAACAGGGAACATTCAGCCTTACATCCCCTTTTATCCAAATTCCCTCTATGAACCTTCTCCGCCTCTTCTTCTGACACCAACAAGTCACTGGCTGAGCTTTAGAGCTCAACATTCTCCCTCATATCTATAATAAAATCAGAAAGTAACACAATTACCTCAAGTTCCTTGGTCTAGGAATATCCTTCTCCAAGAAAACATCCACAAGATTTCCCAACCACATCCCACCCCCAAGGCCAACCTGATTTTAAAGGTCCACTCCAAGACTGCATTTCCTCCTTGGAGGCTTTGGAAGCCCATTTCCATTAAACCTTCTGCAAGGAGGACTTGTTTTGCAATGCTGGCAGCCAATTAGAAACTAAACTAAATGCACCGTAGCTTTTAAAACATTTTAGGGGAAAAAAAAAATGTTAATATCAAAGTTAAAATGTCTAAGGTATAAACAAAGCCCTAATGGGATGCTGGGTTACTGTATATGGTAAATAGCTCTCTGGAGGAAACCTTTATTACTCCCTCAGGGCTTTCTTACAAAGTATGGATTTCTTAATTCCCAGTGGAATATTTTTCATACCCCACTGCAGACTATTAAGTACCAGATATTACATTCTGTAGTTTAAACTTTGCACTATGCATAAGAAGGAGTTTTCTCAACAGGAAAGTCTTATCTGTGCTATTATCATCTTTACCATATTAAAATTAATCCTGGCTGCGGGGTAGGAGCTTCGCCACCAAAATTTGGGGGAGTTTCTCAGGCTGGGAGGGAGGGAGGGGAGCGGCAGCCAAAGGGGAGGAGGGATTCTGAAGGGGCAGAGAAGGACAGGGCACTGGCGCCACTGGTGCCACCATATCCCACTGCTGTCATTCCCAGGAAGGGCGTGGTGAGCCAGCAGGAATTGCAAATCCTGGAGGCCAATCCATGATGCTCCAGCACATCCCAAGTTCTACTTGTGAACCATTAACTTGTTACCCAGAAAGGACTCAAAGCTGCATTAAAAACAAAGTAAAATGCCCTCAGAACGGTTTAAAAGTTTATACTACGAATTCCTTTCCTGCACAGCAGCAAGGGCCCATCTATGCCCCAAAGGGTAAAAATAAAAACGCTGTTACATTTGAATTTTTTCCCAGATTTTCAGTGAAATCCCCCACTCACTTGTAGACTGTGCCTCCGTTGCCGTGCCCGAGGATGTCTCGGTATCGTATGTCTTGTTCATTCATCTCCACAAGAAAGAAAGAAAAACAAAAGAGATGTCATGCTGTGGATGGAAATGTCAAGGAAAAGCAACTCCAGGCCATAAACAACAAGCAGTCTGGGTCATTTCAAGTTCAGCTGCAAGAACGAGAAGATCAATACAACATTTGCTGTCCAATTTATAAAAGACGATACCAAGGGACAAAGTGATGGAAAGTTTAATGACAATTTGTTTGCCTGGGTCATTTCATTAAAGTTTGATAAAAGGTGTCAAAATGGAATGATATAATATAGCTCAAGAGGGTCAGGGCACAGATACTGAGAGGAAAAGGGGCTCCAGAGCAGCACATAACCAGAGCCAAAGTTGGAGGTGAATGGAAACAATCCGACAGAAACTGGCAGCTGGAGTGTGCCTGGAAAAGTTTATGATTTATTCTGGAATCAGCATAATTGATCCTAATTGAGTGGCAGCTCTGTCAGTGGGGTTGCTCTGCAGAGCTCCATTTATGCAGCTTTTATCTAAAGCACTTCTTTTAATAAAAACAATCAGTCTGGAATTGCAATAAAAACCATTTTCCTTGAACTACACAATGAATTCTTCACCTCCATCTTTCTGCTCACTGGGACAACTCAGATGCTCAGAAATCCAGCAGCAGCTGATAAAAGCACTGCACACTGCAAATTCCTGAATTTGGGATCCTTTTTATATGGATTTTACAACAGATCATTATATTGCCCAAGAAGCAATTCAAATGTAGAACCACAGTTCAGCCTTCTGGACAAACAAGAGTTATTTGGATTTTGCACAAATGAAAAAATCCCACTAAAGATATTTTGGAATGCACATTTATGCTTTAAAATATTAATGTTTTAATCAGAATTAGTTCTGGGCTCAAAGCAATTTTCTCTTCCAAATGTTTGGGCAAATCCTGCTTTGAAAAGGTATTTTCCTAGGAAACATTAACTCATTTTCAGTAATTACTTGTATTTTATGGGACACCAAGTTAAATATTTCACATGATTTGGCCTAGCTGCTTAAAGATGTCATTTTTGTGTATTAACACAAGCGATGATCACAAGCTCAAATGTCCCAAAGAGTCAATACTCAGCATTTCTAATGACCAGAAAATGAAATATTTTATTGATTTAAAAGAAGTTGTAAGGACAGAAATGATTAATCCAAAATTGATGTCCTTTTCTTTCACTACCTGAGCAAAAACCTGGTTTCTCCCTGGAATTTCTACAGAGTGTTGGGAAAACCTGAGTTGAGACAACTCAAAATAGAAGGTGATTATTTTATGACCCATTTGTGGTTAAACCTGGGCCAGGTACCTTAGGAAGGGATGAAATGGCCCATTCCAACACCAAGGTTTGTGATGAAAAGCAACATTTATCTCATTACTGAAAGCTCCTTTGCTTATTGGATTCATCAGAAAATGCAAATAAAAGGGGAAAAGGCACCTCACGAGGAACAATCGTTCATGAATAGGATTTCAAATATGTAAAGGATCTACAGCGGACCCCTTGCACCAAAAATAATTTCTCTCAGGCTGCAGACTTGGTAATTTTAAGTAGTTTTGCTCTTCCAAGCTGGAGGACCTGAATTCTCCAGTCTTGGAGGTAACAACAAACATTTGCATTCCCAAAAATGTCCTTCTAAGCCAATCACTTGGAAGAGAAATCAAATGAACCCACAAAGCCATGAATAAATTTGTATTTTTGTTTCTTGTGGGGGAAAAGAGAAGAATTTTTGGTGGTTACTCAAGTTATAAACAACAAATTGAGCAGAACTGGAGACATAAAGCACATTTCCCTTTTCTCCTGCTTTATACTCACTGGGAAAAGGGAGCATTGTCTCCACATCATTCCCTAAAAGACAGGGGTAGGAGCAGCTCCATCCTCTGTGCCCAGCACAAAGGGCAACCAGAAGCCCAGGGAAAAACAGGAATGTTGGGGTGGAGGGAGGATCTGCAGCTGATGGGGAGATAAAGTGTGATTTACTGGCTCAAATAAAGATGCCAAAAGCACGGGGTGATTTATTTATTTTACTGGGAAAACTGGATTCTCCATCATAAAACGCTCCCCTAATAACCACGGGCTCGGCAGGAAGGGCTGGAATATTAAACCTGCAACCCCAACTTGGATTGGCTGCCAAAATTCAGGGAATTCATGGAAAAGCAAAGCAGGCTCCAATTAGGGAGCAGCAAACAAAGCATCCCTCGTTCACACCTGGCTGGGGATGAAATCAGGGTGTGTCTCTCATAAATCATTAAAAGCAAAATGCCCGATTAATCCTGACTGGAGCAGGAGCTGCCCCGGTGCCGGGGCTTCCCGAGTGGAGGCAATCATGGATTCACGGAGCAGTCACACTCCAGGAGCAGCCAATTGAGGAGATTTAGTAAATCCCACTTTATAGAGCAGAGACTAATCGGGAAACACGAGCCAGTCAAATGTTTCTTATGAACTGTTGACACTATATCAATGCTGAATCAATTGGTGGCATTTACTCTGAGTGACAGAAAAGAAATAAATATTTATATCACATCACCTATATCAATGAACCCGGGCAGAAAGCTATTTCTAACCTGTCAATATTTGATTATCTTGAAGAATCATGTCCCCTTCTTTTAATGATTAATATGAATTCCTTATTAAACCTAAATGGAAACTACTAGAGGAATATCATTAGGAATGCCTCAAAGCAGAAACTGCCAAAAAATAATCAAAAATAATGACCCAGGCCATGCTTAAGTAATGGTAAGTGTGACTTAATCCCCCCAAATGAACAAAAGTTAAAATTACCACTAGAAAACCATCTCCAGTTGTGGATCTGTGACCAAATTTTGCAGAACACAACTGAAATCATTCAGTCTCAACAAAAAGCAGATTAACTCCCATCAGGTTGACTAAAAGGTAGTATTAAAACTGATTTTTTTTTTTTTAGTGGGTTTCAGTAACATTTTTGAGATCATAAGAAGAAGTACTTAATCCCTATTTTCTTTTTTTTAATTGGGTTTAAGTATAAAACTTAATTCTTATTTTCTTTTTAGTGGTTTTAAGTAGCAATTTTAATATCATAACAAGAAGTACCTAATTCCTATTTTCTTTTTTTTTTTTAGTGAGTTGAAGTAACATTTTGAATATTGTAAGAAGAAGTTTGGTTCTAAAATTCAAAACCACAAGGAACAAATCTGTGAATCTATTGCAGGGCACACCAAGCACTTGTTTTTTGTTGTTTAGAACAAATAAAATGCCAAATCCAGCCAATCACAGGGAGATTTTACTCACATTTGGGGATTTTACTTTAAAATGAATCAGTAATATCGGAGCAAGCACCACCTTGATTCAAAAGTTCAGCCTCCTGATGCTGGTACTCGCAGAATTTCAAGTCGCCAAGAGAAATACACAATTTACCTATGAATTTTGTAACATTAACAAATCGAGAGCCAGGAACTCGTGAATACTGAACTCAGCCTAAAAGCCCCACGTCCCAGGCGTATTCCAGGGATTCAGCGGCGCTGGGCTCCCGTTTTGGAGGGGAACTCCCACTTATCCCCCCCCAAAATGTTCCAGGTGAGGCTGACGGACACCACAGAGCTCAGCCTTTATCTTCCTGACACGCTCAGCCACAACTCCTTGATTCATGAAATGCCAATGAGGCTTGGAGAGGTCATTGTGTGAAGGCACTGAATAGGCATCCGAGATAATTAAGATTTCAGCCTTCGGAAGGCGGAGGGGAAGTGAAGAGCAGTTAAGAAAATCAATAAGAGTCTTTTATTTGCAGTGACACAGATGTCTCAGTCAATAGAGCCTAATAGGCAGCTCGGAGCCACCGGACAGGTGCCTCCCTCCAAGGCTGCCAAAGGGCTCAGCCTGTGACAAACATTAAAACGTATTTATGTGGCTGCTCAAGAATCTGGGCTCTTTTGGAGGGAGTTTCATTTAACTGTGTATATTTAATGTCACTGCGAGCCCGTCCGTACGTTCAGCTCAAAATGGGGGAAAAAAAGAACGGTGCTGTTTGTCCATAAACATTAAACAGTCAATTTTGGGTGCCAAGGCTGAATGCCTGGAGCAAAAAGAGAAGAACAAGGTGGTGTTCTACAGCTTTGCGTTTTTTTGGTTGGTTGGTTGGATTTTTTGCCTTATTTTTGACGGATTTACAACACAGAATCATAGAATCGTTAAGGTTGGAAAAGACCTTTAAAATCAAGGCTAACCATTAATTTAACACTGCATAAAGGGCCAGAGTGGCCTTAAAGTGAAGGAGGGCAGAGTTAGATTAGAGGTTAGGAAGGAATTGCTCCCCTGTGAGGGTGAGGAGGCCCTGGCCCTGGTTCCCAGAGAAGTTCTGGATTCCCCATCCCTGGAAGTGTCCAAGGCCAGGCTGGACAGGGCTTGGAGCCACCTGGGATAGTAGAAAGTGTCCCTGCCCATAGCAAAGAATCTGGAACAAGAGGATTTTCAAGATGGGCTTTAAGAGCCCTTCGAACCGAAACCATTCCATGATTCTGAAGTGAATCCTTGCAAGAACCTGCTAAATTTTTAAGTATCTACTGCTCTAAACCCCACAGAGGTCATTCTAAGTGAGCAGTTGACTCAGTTACTTAAAATTGATTAACTTTCTTCCCTAGAACCGTGGTGGCAGCAGCAGCTCAACACGTGTGCAGGGCCTCGATCTATTTGCAGCTAAACCTGATTAGCACATTTTGAGAAATGGGAAGCAAATTGCTGTGCCAATCACAGCAAATCAGGACAGAGGACTCATCCGTGCCATGAGGGTTTCCATGGTCCCCCCCCAGTCCTGTGTTAAAAGAACACATTACAGCTAAATGAGCTGTAAGCAGCTCTGCACCATCCAGGGGTGCCAATCAGCCTGGAATGAGGCAGGGACGAGACATCCATGAAGCCAAAGCTCCACCAGAGCACCTACCTGGCCATTGGCAAGGATTTTCTTCAGCTCTGCAGAGGATTTTTTTAAGCTGGAAGAGAACAAACCAAATAAGAAGCAATTATTTTTAATGACTGGGCCGTTTCACTCCGTCAGCCAGAGCGAAGCTGTGAGAAACAAGGCAAGTTCGTGGTTACATATTCTGAAGAGATTAAACTTGAAGGGGAAGGTGTGGGGAGCATCAGTCAGCACTGCCAAGCTGCAGACAGCAGGAATGAAGAAGCAATGAGCAGTTAAGAAAAATCAATGTATTTTTCACCTTTCCACCGCAGCTGGTTTAGACACCTGACTGTACCCAGTGAGACACAACCTATTGCTCATCAGCTCTACGAGGGACAATTTTAAAAAGCTGCTCTCGCATGTCAGGCGTTTCAAAAAACAACAGCAAAATAAGGCTCACATCCAGTTTTCAGGTGCCATGACTTGTTTTAGAGCTCCCCAAGGCATTATTCCTCAGGAATTCCCGTAGATCTCAGCTCAGGGCTGTGCTGCCAGTGATGCCCCACTACCTCCCCTGACCACAGACTGGAGCAGAGGAAGCAGGAGAGCACAATTCCTGATTTAGGAATCTCAGGATGTCCCTAAATCCCTGAGGGAAGTCCAGCTTTCCATGTGCACCCATTCCAGGTCAATTTGCTGAATCCCTGTGCTTCTTCAGGAGAATCTACTCCCATGGCAATACAACAAAACAAATCACACTAATTTTTTCTAAGAGAACTTTACCAAACCCCAACTCTCAGCTTGGTGAGCTACAGAGTAAAGCCCTGAATGGCTTCAAACCCCTTCCCACCCACTCACAAAATTCTGCTTTTTGCCTCCTTTCCTGACAAACTGTTCCTTCAACACAACAAACTGCCTGGGCAGCAACATCTGCAAAACTTTATCTCAAAGGGACATTCTGCTCTTATTACTGAAGTTAAAAAAAAAAAAAAAAAGTACAAAATAATATATTCTTGAAAGGCCTGTGCACGTGTCTTGATCACAGATCATTATTAACAGGAACAGTGAAAACACAGATTTCATATTTGGTGGCTTTGTTCTTTAATAGGCCTCTTGTTCCACGACTACTTTAAAGAAAAATTAAGTTTTCCAAGGAAACATAAGTTGATCTTGTCATCTTTCATGACTAACAATTTGTGAACATGAAACAAAGAGAGACTTTCAATTACTTCAAAAACAAAACTCCCGGTGCAGAAGGTTTCGGAAAAGGAATGGCAATTAACCACCAGATAAGGTGACAAGAATCTTCTAGAAGCTTCATTTTCAATGCACTTGAAGAACAAGCTCAAAGTACAGGGAGTACTGAAAGCCACAGCACACAGCAGTGACAGAAAGCAGCTTTATTTAGCTCAGATTGGGGGGACTGCAGATCACAAAGACATTCAGATTTATTTTCTTTTAAGAGTTTTGGGTCGGATCCTCACGGCTGCAATGGTTCCCCGAGGGATGGGGCAAACTTAGCCAGGCTGGCTTTTTTTATCTCCACAATTAGCAGAGCCACCAAAGGCAGCAGCAAACTGGGTTTAGGGGTATTTAGATGGGGTTTCCAGTGGGGCAGAACTCCAGCCCTGCTGCTGGATGAGGCTGGAATCTCCCATAGTCCCCACAGGGAAACGGGATTTGTGGGACTGTCCCACCCTCAGGACAGGCCCCCAAACTTCACCCTCCAAACACCACAACTCTGCCTCTCTGATCACGTTCACCTCCGGTAATTCATCTTCTTAATCTTCACAACATTTCTTTTTTCTTCCCTTTTCTCAGAGAGAAAAGGGAGCAGGATGCTGATGCACGGATAAATGGAATACTACGCACTTATTAGAATAATAGAATAATTTAGGTTGAAAGGGGCCTCCAGACGTTTCTATTCCCATGGCTCAGATATGCTCTTACAGGAAGAAGATGGAACCAGACTCTCCTTATTTCTTTTTAAGAAAACATAAAGGTTTTTTGTAGGTTTTTAACACCAGTATTGAGTATTATGACTTTCATGTAATAAAAAGGAGTTTATCCTCCAGCATTTAAGAAACAAATCCCTAGGAAAAAAAGAGAATGAGTTCTCTTGCATTTTAAGAGCTAAATATGAGTTTTCAAATTAGGGCTAGAATGTAAAAAGCAAGATAAAGGGGATGGACTCCAAAATTTTGCTGGAACTGTAGGAAACAGGCACCTAAGCTGAAAAGATTTAAAAAAAATCTTACCTCACACTAAGAAACCTCCAAGCTTTATTTTTTAGGCTATTTGTTATTACAAACCTATGAATGGGGCATCAAACTTCCAAATCAAAGAATCCTGGAATGAACAAGCCACGAAGACCTGAACACGCAGACCTTGGCATTGGACCAACTAAAACCAGTGAGCTCAGCCCCAAATTTCATCTCAATGCTTTTGAAGGACAAAGCCACCTGAAACACCCAGCAAACCCTAATTTCTTTCTGACTTACCCAGAAAACCCTAATTTCTTTCTGACTTACCCAGAAAACCCCAATTTCTCCAGCAGCAAACACACAGGAAGCCCCAGCAGCCCCAGCCCAACGAGATGCATGAACGGAGGCGATTCTGCCTTCCCCACCTTGCCAATCCCACTGGAAAAGTTACTCAAGCCCCAGCTCTGCTGGCAACAACCACACACAAGGCTCCATTTTGGTTTAAGGAAAGGAAATGAAAGAAAAACAGGGGAAGGAACAGGAGCTTGGCTCTTACCTATTGCTGGGGAGGGCCTCGGAGGTGGCCGAGCCGCTGTTGTTGGCAGCCCCCGCCCGCGTGTTCACCTGCGGGCAGGGAGAGGAGCTTGATCAGATCCTGTGTTCAGAGGACACCATTCTAATTAACCTGTAATTTGCCATGAATTTCTCATTTCACTAGGAAGGTTAATTAGCTTGTTGCTAGGCATGCCGATGGTTGAGGGCTGTATGTAGGTTAGCAGGCTACACAATTCCGGGGCTGCAACATCCTCACGTCTTAAATAATGCACTAAAAGAGGTGATAAATCCATCATTTATTCTCATTTTAAACACTAAACAATCACTTAATACCTTTATAGTCTTCTCCATGTGATTACAGAAGCAATAAGAAATCAAAAACCTCAAATAATTCCATTGCGGTGCCTTCCGCACTTGGATAAATTGCTGAAATCACAGGAATGTGGGGGGGGTTTAAAAGCTTTGAAGTAGTGGCAGACAGGAGTTGATAAATGAACTACTAAAATTTAAGAACATGATTAGCAGAGGTTAAAAACAAAAAGGCAAACCCATTTTGAATGAAATTATATACACACATAGAGATATATATTGATATAGATATCACAGCCAACATTTTGCAGATGAATCCTTCTCCCACCCACACAAAAAAAAAAAAAAAAAAAAAAAAAAAAGAAAAAAGAAAAAAAAAAATTCAGGAAAAAAAAAAATCTGCTTGTCAGAGCTCAAGAAAGTGCAGTTTTATTTGACATTTCAATAAGTGGAACACAGCATTACAAATCCATCTAACTTTCCTGAAACAATTATTGAAATTCGTACCTTGAGGCCATGTATGTTCCGTTTCCCAGGAGGTTTGCAGGCTGAAACAGTAATTGACTAAATTGTAGAACACATCAGGGCCATTTACAAATTTGCTCAAAATGAATCTTTTAAAAAGAAATGAGGGTGACACCAAAATTAGCAGAGAGAAATGATTGAAAAGTGCCTGGCGAGACCCAGAGTGGGAATTACGGCCCAGGATTTTTAACTTGCAGGAGTGAGCATTTATAAATGCTAAGAGCTTTCTGACACCATGTAATATAAATTCTAATTTCTGCTTAAAACACATCACAATCAAGAGAACTGTTGGCTCAAACGATGGGATTCTTTTTGTAATTCAAATTCCAATCTTGTGTCGCCGTGTTTTCACACGCTGGGTTTTTCCCTGGCATTTAACAGCAATATTTGCAAGATGGATTTTCAGGGAATCAGCTGCCACACGTCTTGAATTAGGCATTTTGTCAGAGGCACTTTGGGTGAAACGGGGGAAAACGCGGCAGGGACAACAGCAGTGAGCCTCCAAAAGGTAAACACTGAATAAATGCCACCGAAAACGCCACTTTTTGGCGACAGAGGTACAAATGTGGCACTTTATGATGATGTCTGGCTTTAGAGGGATGTGCTGCTTGAGGAAGAAGCCTTTTCCTGAGGTGCCTCCAAGTGAACATTCCCTGCTCTCCACTCGGGGATGTGCTTTTGGCAGACGCAGAAGCTACAAAGGCTCCGAGCTCCGTGTCCCAGGCAGTTCCCATTTCCCAGCTCCGGTGCCCTACAAACGCTGTGTTAAAGGGGCTGTCACTGCTGATTGATGGCCTGAGCAGGCAGGAATTTGATTTTTCTCTCACTCTGTGCACGTGCCTCGCCCTCCCAGTTTTGACAGCAGGAACAAGAACTATTTATTAGGCAGAAGGACACAGGTGATAGTCATTAAACACATCACTGAGGGCCACATGCCTTTCAATGACATTAAAAATTACCATGTGCATCTTAAAGAGGCAAAAATATTATGAGACTCTGGGCATTAAAAAAATAAAAACCAACCAGAAATTATAAGTTATAAATACATATAAGCCCATTCTATTTTGCCCATAGATTAAAACTGACGTTTTGAACACGATAGTCAATCAGTAATAATTTTTATGGTTCATATTTGAATGATGTGTTCACCTTGCATTCCACAAATGGGATCTAAATAACATAGGTAGAAGATAGAGACATAAATATATAGATATATGTAGATACAGCTAAAATAGATGTAGATATACATATAAATATATATAGATATACATATAAATATATATAGATATACATATAAATATATATAGATATACATATAAATATATATAGATATACATGTGTGTGTACACACATTTTTTATAGATTTATCACATACAGATGTTTCTTTTCAATACAAAACCCCCCTCTGGCTCTTACTACCTAAATGGCAATAATAAACCTATTAAAAAATAGATAAAATACCAAAATTTTTTCCCCTTTAAGATATTTTTATCATGAAATAAATAAAGCACAGCCCAGGTAACACAGGATGGCACACGGAAATTGACTCCTGACAGGATTTCTATGGAAGACAGGAGTTTTTGGGAGCTGACTGGAAGCAGGAGCTGACGTTTCCTCAGAAGTTAGAGAGGCAGAAAGGGAAAAGGATTCAAAGGACTTGCAAAGAAATCTCTTTAAAGGGAAGAACTTGAAATTAGAGGCAGAAAGCTGCACGTTGCTGATGGGGTTTTCAAGTGCTGAACGTGGAGAGCCACAGCCAAAAGGGCACAGAAGAAAAGTGCTTGTGCTAACAAAATTTGGGATGTTCATTAAAGAGGCAGGACAAGAAGGCAGGGAAGCAAAAAAAAAAAAAGGACCAGGAAAGCACATTTTGTTCGATATTTCAGAGGAGCTGCAGAACTCAGGGGTGGGTTTGGGGAGGGAAAACGCGTTTTAAAGCTCTAACCTAGAAAAAGAGGTGTTTTAAGAAGGTGATTTGGGAAGATGAAACAAAACCTGAGCTCTGGAGCAATTTGGAGAGAGTGGGAAGGAGGAAATACCCAGCGGAAACCCAGAGCTGAGCCAGTGCTGAAAATCTGGAGGTGATAAGGGGGGATTGAACCTGGAGCAGCACAGGGACAATTCCAAGTCTGCCCAGCCAGAGGAGATTATCCTTGGATGCAAAGCAAACAGGAAAAGGAGAGAGCAGCAGGATTAGGAATTGGTATGGCTGATTCTGCAGGAATGAGCCAAAAGGAGAATCTAGGAGAGGGTTAAATCTCAAAATGTCCTTTAAACCCTAAGGTGTGTCAGGTACTGACTTACAACAAGGGATGGAGGGCCAGGACACAGGGAACGGCTTCCCACTGCCAGAGGGCAGGGTTAGATGGGATACTGGGAAGGAATTGCTCCCTGGGAGGGTGGGGAGGCCCTGGCACAGGGTGCCCAGAGCAGCTGTGGCTGCCCCTGGATCCCTGGAAGTGTCCAAGGCCAGCCGGGACAGGGCTTGGAACAACCTGGGGTAGTGCAAGGTGTCCCTGCCCATGGCAGGGGTGGGATGGGATTTAAGGTCCCTTCCAACCCAAACCATTCCAGGATTCCACGATCTGCACCTGGCAAGAAGCAGGAGACCCTTCCCTCTCCAAGCTGCCCCTGCTCTCAGCAGGACACAGCTCCCGGCTGGTGGCTCTGCAGTGCCACAGCTCAAACATCTGGGAGGCCCCTCTCAATCAGACCCTGCCAGCCTGAGCCAGAAAAACATAATTTTCCATATTCCCCTTGAATTCCTGTCTCTTTTCCATAGGAGCACACGGAACTACCAGGAAACCCAGCCTCCTTTGGAGACCTTATTAACACGTGTTTGAGGAGGCTGTTGGTTAATTGCCCAATTCAAACTTCAGAGAGTTGTAAGTAATGGAAGTGCAGAATGTTTAATTGGGAGCCTCATAGTATGATTATTTGTATAATATCAGTTAAGTGAGAAGAGTTTAATTTTTAATTATTTCAATTAATTTATTGCTGGGAGATTTACTTGGAGAATTTCAACCTTCTCTGTTTCATCAATTAAGAGTCAGAGATTCAGAGCCTGGCTACTGAGATCTGAATGAATTATGTAATGCATGAGGCTTTTTTTTTTTTTAACCATTATTCGAGTTCAGAGAGAGCACTGCATTCCCAAAAACCCAACGAGCTGCCTACGGATTTTTTCCAGGTTGGAGATGACCTATTTTTCAATTGCCTCAGTCCACAGAATTGATTACATCTCTCCCTGTTCAGGAGAACTATTAAAGTGCTGTGAATATTTGGATACCACTGCTAAGTGCCCAAATCTCAGCTCAAAACGTGTCCTGGCTGGAGCTCCTGTGACAGACACGTCCCCACTCCCACAATGGTGACAGAGCCATTCCCCAGTCTGTCAGGCTGATTAATGACATTAAAAGAGTCTTGAAAAGCCCAATTTTCATAAATATCCAAGATTTCAGTTATTCATCTGCTTTGCTTGGAGTACAGGCAGAGCCATCACCAATGAGTATTTTAAATGTACTTAAATATGTACTCTGCAAGCCGACTCTCGTTAGTCTAATTTACTCCAGGAAATTAGCTATTTTATATGCAATAAATGTACTTCTCTCCACACTCCCCACCATAATGAATTCTTCTCTCCAAATTAGGAGGTAAACATCATGCTCTGTGCATTTAAACCTCCCCAAAACATGCCAGGGAACCGTGTCAGCACCAGGTCTCGGGGCTGTTGATTAGGATTTGCTCAGCGTTACCTCGTGGGTAGATCTGGAGAGGCTCTATCAACTGTCCATTCACTTGCTGCTCCATCACAGTGGAGTAATACTGCAAAGAAACCCAAGGAAGAGATGACTCAGTGACCCAGGAGCAGTAAAAGCACTCATGGATTGGTTAATTCAATGTATTTTAATTTTCTTTTCAATTGCCACAGTGCCCATCAGCCTTCGGACAGTTCCTTTCCATCTGCAATGTTCCCACAACAAGAGGAACTTACACAAGGAGCTGCGGTGCCACAGGGATCTGTTCCTGGCTCAGCAGGAAAGCTCCAGGCTCCTCTGAAACCTGGGAATGCTTCTGCAGGTGAGGAGATGAAACATTTACAGCAAGTGCAGCAGCTGCCACAGCTGGAGGAGCCAGCAGAACCAAACAGGGACACCAAGACATGGTGCAAATATACCCCAAAACTGCGCAGTTAGGAAAACTCCAAGGAACCCCAAAGGGATCCCAAAGCAGTGCTCCCAGAAAGTCACTGCAGACATCCCGAGACACCAAACTCCACAGGAGCTGCGGCAGTGATCCAGGGGGATGTTTATTGGTTAAAAAAAGGCTAAGAATGGGCAAAAAGGGATGGAAAGGGAGCTGCCAACATCACAATCCAAAAAGACACCTGGACCATGGAGCCAGCCTGGGAGAGCTGGGAATGTTCACCTGGAGAAGAGAAGGATCCAGGGAGAGCTCAGAGCCCCTTCCAGGGCCTAAAGGGGCTCCAGGAGAGCTGGAGAGGGACTGGGGACAAGGCATGGAGGGACAGGACACAGGGAATGGCTTCCCACTGCCAGAGGGCAGGGATGGATGGGATACTGGGAAGGAACTGTTCCCTCGGAGGGTGGGGAAGGGCTGGGCTGGAATTCCAAGAGAAGCTGTGGCTGCCCCTGGATCCTTGGAAGTGTCCCAGGCCAGGCTGGACATTTGGGTTTGGAGCACCCTGGGATAGGGGAAAGTGTCCCTGCCAACGGGGTGGAACTGGATGAGCTTTTAACTTTTTAATTCCCATTTTACCCGTGGCACTCCATGACCTGCAGACATCTCTACACACAACAGGAACATTTCTGACACACTCTCAGAATAATAAACTAAAATAAACACACACGAGAGTGTTTCCTGCCCCCCAAAAAATATAACAGAGGGGGAGAGAGAGGGAGAAAAAACCATGGCCCTGTCCATTACTCACCAGTGATGACAAGTAAATGAAATATCAATCATGTAAGCTGTCAACCTTTTGGGACAGCAATAACTGTTAACAAGTAGTCTGGAAAAATTGTCTGAAAATGACTTGTCCTCCACATGCGAGCGTTCGAGGTTTCCATGGAAAATTAAGATGCCAGTGGCTATTTGGAACATTGTTCAGGTATTCTTTTTAATGGAAAATTTGCCAGTTATTGATCCAGAGCATGTAGCCCTTGCTTTCAGAGAGCTGCAAGCAACTTTCCAATCAGTGGCTGTCAAAAAAATTACTGCCTTTTTATACAGATACAAGACAACAGCCCCAGTGCTGCTCCGTGGCTGTCCTTAATTAACTGCAGTGCCCAACTCAAAGAATCCTATTCACCAGCCCCCAAAATTTGCCTAATTCAAAGCATTTCTGCATAACCTAAAAGAATTCCAGACCTGGAATAATTTAATGTCAAGTTCAGAAAGCAAAGACCCTAAAGATAAGGTTGGGCATGATCCAAAATATCTTCTCAGTTATAATCTCAGGGAATTATTTTTTTTCTCCTTAGACTGAAAAAAATCTTTATTTACATTTTGGAGAACACCTGCACAAAGTCAAAATTCCCAGAAATACTTTCCCAGTTGGCCAATCCTCCAAATATTTGTTGCAGGCCCCAAAATGAGTATTTTTCTTCCTCACTATATACCCCAAGTTTATTAAATCCATGCATTTTCTAGGCTCAGAACATTTGTTTCCTCACAAACACACCCCAAAACGAAGCCTACAGAATGGGAGGAAGTTAAACCATCAGTGCAACACTCAAATAAAAAACTAGTTTAAAACTGAAGAGAAAAATTTTCAGAGAAGAAAAGCTGCTGAAGCAGAAAAGTCATTTACAGCCATCCCATAATTTTCAGGGGAAAGCAGAGAGTTGAGCAATCATAACTCTAATGTACTGAAACTTTAACAGTGAGCTTGGAAGCATAGCAAAAAAATGACCTTACCAAGGCATGATTAATCTGGAGACAGTGCCAGGAAAATTCAAGTTTTCCACTTTAACAGCAAAAATGGCTGAGATTTTACAAGGGGAACAGAAAAACACGAGGAATTCTGGTGGGGAGGCATCACCAGTGATCTGCTGTGTGCAGCAGGAGAAGGAGGTGGAGATGCTGGACACAAAAGTGGATGGAAAAGGAGCTGAGAACAAGACACCTGGACCATGGAGATGCTCCCAGGGCTCTGGAGCCAGGCTGGGAGAGCTGAGAATGTGAAGAGAAGGCTCCAGGGAGAGCTCAGAGCCCCTTCCAGGGCCTAAAGGGGCTCCAGGAGAGCTGGAGAGGGACTGGGGACAAGGGATGGAGGGACAGGACACAGGGAATGGCTTCCCAGTGCCAGAGGGCAGGGATGGATGGGATACTGGGAAGGAATTGTTCCCTGGGAGGGTGGGGAGGGGCTGGGCTGGAATTCCCAGAGAAGCCGTGGCTGCCCGTGGATCCCTGGAATGTTCCAGGTGAGGTTGGACGGGGCTTGGAGCAGCCTGGGACAGGGGAAGGTGTCCCTGTCCACGGCAGGACTGGCACTGGATGGACTTTAAGGTCCCATCCCACCCAGACTGTTCTGGGATCCTCTGCAGTCCCACCAAAACCTCCTCTGGGTGGACCCAAACAGGGCTTGGCTCTGACAGGTCCCAAGTCAATTTATAGGGACCTGGAGTCCTTCTGGCTCAGAGAGAAAACCCCCATTTTTTACCCTCTTGCTTATCAATTTCATTTGAAAAGAGAAGTTAAATGATATTTCTTTCACTTTCACTGAGCTATGTTCAAATGATTCAGTTCCCACAAGGAACTGCACCCTTTCCTTCTGCAGGAGATTTATATTTATAGGGATCCAGACAGATTTTACACACACCTAATACCTACATAAAGGCACACGCAGACACATCTATCTCCCCTTGAAAACCAGAAAATACATCTTTAAATCCTCTATGAATATTGAGCCTGCAGCTACAATGAAACTCCTCTGTTAGGAGGGGTGAAACAGTCTCCAGATGAAAGTAGATTTTGAAAAATTTTTAGAGCCCAGGGGTTCATTTTTAATGAGCCGTTACTTTAAGTACTGCATAAAAAATACAAGAAATTGATAGTCCATTTAGCCTGCACTATACCTAATGCAAAAGTCATTAAGATGCATTATTCTTAATGTTTATGATATGGTCAGTAAGTGTACAAGTCTTTTTTCTTTCTTAAAGTCGAGCATGAGCATGGATCTGGTGTGAGGCGGCTTTGAAACACCTCCCTTTAATCCAGGAATATCCAAATTCGAACTCAACACAGGGACATTGCCCAGTTAAACACTTTGAGACAGGCAAAAATACACCAAGAAAAGCTGATAAACATGGGGGAAAACCAGGATTTGTTGCACTGTACTTACATAGGACAGCATGGCCTTCATCTCCTCATCACTTCTGACAGTGATCCGGTCCCCATCCTCATCCTCATCTGCCAAAGGAAGGCACCACGTGAGCAAGGCAAGGAGGAGAGTTACAATTTTATAGGCAAGGTTTTCATCTGGACTTTTAGCAGCAAATAAAAGTGAAGAATCTAAAAGCCAACTGCACAAGTACTCCAAAATGATGATGTCAAATGGTTCCAAATATTAACCAGCAAGAACTGTGACTGTGTCTAGAAAGGAGCACAGACAAAGTGCTCAGAACTTCACTCTCAGCAGTTCTTTCACTGCCAGAACCTCTCCAGAAGCTGAGCACCTTCCCCATGCTGGAATTCCCCCGCTGACCCCAGCGAGTTGTTCTGCTGACAAATGGAAAAAAGCATTTCAATTCTCCCAAATTCAGTTGAACTTGGGCAGTTTCTTTGGAATTCATTGTAACTTTCACTGTAGATTTTAAATTTTTTTTTTTAATTTCTAGTAATTCATAGAGTCCCAGAATGGTTTGGGTTGGAAGAGACCTTAAAAATCAGCATATTCCAAACCCTCTGGAAGGCAGGGACACCTTCCCCTATTCCCACAGTGCTCCAAGCCCCAATGCCCAACCTCACTTTGGACACTTCCGGGGATTCAGGGGCAGCCACAGCTTCTCTGGGAATTCCAGCCCAGCCCATCACACCCTCACAGGGAGGAATTTTTCCCAATATCCCATCTAACCCCACCCTCTATCAGTTTGAAGCCATTCCCCCATGTCCCATCATTATCAGTATAAAAGTGTTGTTATATCCCTGGATGAAAACTCCCTCCTGCTCCCAGTTATGCACAAGAATGTGGGAAGAAATCCAAGCCAAGAAGTTCAAATTGTGTGAGAAAAGGAGTTTGTTCATTCTGCCTCTGAGCAGGTAATAATGACAAAAAAAAAAAAAAAAAAACAACAAAGCAATGCAGAAGAGTAAAACATAAAATCCTCAGAATTGGACTTTAAAAACATCCTGGAAGAGAGCTCCTGGAAATATGGGAGTTGGGAGAGGAACTGGAGAGCACAGATTCGTCCTAAAAGAGCTTTGGGTCATGGAAATTTAACTGGTGCATTGCCAGGGTGTTAAAAGTCCCATGGGGTGAGCAGCCCCCATCGAGGCAGGAATGAGGAAAGGATTAGGAAGAGTCAGTGAGTGGAAACAGAAATGTTTCCCTGGAAATGTCTGAGGCAGGAAAGAGGAGGAGCTGTGGAAGCAGGACCTGGCCACAGCCCACAGGCCAGCGAGGAACTGAGTAGGAAGGGCTGGAGAAGCAGTTGCTGGAACAGGGAACACAAGGAGCACCACACATCCACAAGAAGGATCAGAGAGAATGCACAGGAGGAATGAATATACAGATAAAAGGTCTGGGAGAAGGAACAGACTGAGCTGGGACCAAAAAAAAAAAAAATAAAGGAAAGAAAAAAAGGAAAACTCTGGCAAAATGTTTAGAAAAATCCCATATTACCCCTTTGAAATGACTGAGAAATTAACTCAGTTCTCAGAGCTGCAGGATTCCTGACGGTGGTACAAACAGAAGAAATTAAAAATACGTGGATGAAAAGGCAGGGGGGAAAAAAAAAGCTGAATATAAACTCATCAGGCAAAGAGTAAACCCAGAAGAAAATCTGCCTGAACCTGAGCAGAGCTCCTTTGCCACCCCACCACGGGATCCAAAAAGTAGCCGGATACAAAAATTGATTCAGAAAGATTTCCAGGCTTCTCTCCTTGCCTAGAGCACAGCAATCCGATTTTCCAGCACATTAGGGAAGCAAGAGTAGAACCAAAAAAATCCCCCGTCCTGGCTGGATTCTGTTAATGCCACTTAAAATGGAGGAAGAAATCCTCACAAGATACCAGAGTGCAGCAGATGGCAAACAAATATTATGCAGCAATCTTCCCCGAAATCTGCAGCGTGTCAGAAATGTGGAAAATGGCAGAGTTTGGATAAAAGGATCGTGAGGGGCCATATGTTGTCAGTGGGGTTATTTGTAGGGATGTGGAGAGCAGTGGGAAATCCAGATCCAGGTCCAACAGCCGGAGCAGAGCAGCCCCAGGTGGGACTGCTGGGGGTGACAATATCAGAATAAAGAGCTCAGAAGCCTGGGATGCTGACAATTATCCCCACCTGAAGCAGCCATGGAGCAGGTGAGAACAAAACTTAAAGCAGCACAATCCAGGCGTTCAACAGGGAAAAAAAATCCCCGGAAAAAACCCAGCATCAATATCCATAACATATTTTAGATGCCAGTTAAATGGCAGGGGAAATGGGCTTGTGCAGATGTAAATGACAGACTAGAGACACGGAGGGAAGGCACAGAAGCAGATGTTGGAAGGCACAACGAAATCAGAATTTCCAGGAAACTTCTGCACATGGCACCATTACTATGGGCTACTGCCCTGATGGCAGCGGCTGCTGCTGGAGCATGAAGTTCAAACAAAGCTAATGTGGGATGTGGGAGGGATGTAAAACAAATATGAACAAATCATTAAAACAAAAAATAATAATAAAAAGATATATAAATGGCAAGGTCTGGAGTCTGGTTTTGCTCAGGTCTCGTGTTAAAAAGCAGGGCAGGAAAACAGTCGGGGCTACGGAAATAAAACTTCTCTGTTCTTGTGGCATTTTAGGAGAGGAAAACACAAACATCCTAAAAAAAGATAAAGAGCACTAAATAGCACTTGATGGACCACAAATCAATGTTTCCTTTGATTATCTAAAGACAGAATGAGCCACAAAGCTCTGAAAAGGGGAGAAATGCTGAATAAAAATGCAAGGCCCCGTCTCGAGTCTGCTCTGTCACCCTCAGCATCCCCCCCTCACTCAGATCACACCTGTAACCCCCTCCAGCTCCTTCCTGCCACTTCATCTCCAGCAAAGGAAAACACAGAAAAAAATATAATAAAAGTTAAAAGGGAACAGCAGGAGCCTCCTCCACTTGAAAGAAAACTCCAGTTCAGTATTTTATCCCCTGGGACACTCCCCTTTGCAGCTGATCGCTCTCCTGATAGGACAATCCCCCAGGAATCCCTTGAAAAATAAAAATAAACAGGGTTTAAAGAATAGATATTAGTCTAAATACTTGCTGAGAGGATTGGAGGATTGAAATTTTAAGCTCAGACCTACAGGTACTTTATACTTTTCATTTAATTTGAGCAATAAAATTGCACTGAGGAGTAAGAGCATGGTAAGGTCACGCTGGTAATTAAAGCTACTTTGTGGAAATATTCCAGATGTGATTAAATAATAAAATATTGCTTGGTTTAGCGCCATTATTAAAGTTGCATTAATGCATAAATATTTAACCACAACATACAATGAATATTCTTTATTTTAAAATAATAAATATTATAATAATATAATAAAAATAATACCACAAAACTAATACCACAAATATTCTTTATTTTTTAAAATGACAGCCCTGCAATGTGACAAAGGAGAGGGTTGATAAAAGTCACACTTACACTCAAATGCTGTGGTCGTTGCATCCGGCAAAACTTGCCCAATGACATCCTAAAAATGTAAGGAAAATTTAGTTCAATATCAAATGGGAAAAGCCTGATTTGCAGCAAATCACTTTAATCCCTCCCCGCTGCCCCAAAATGACAAACTTTTTAGGGCACAACACAAATCTGCGCCAATCCTGGGCTCTTCTCCTCCCCCTCCACGTGACCTCCAGGAAAACTCTTTTCTTCCCAAATAATTCCATCATCATTGCAAACAACTCTGTGCTGTCTGGTCTTGCAGTTGAAAGAATCGATTTTTCCCTTGGGTTATAAAAAAAGGACACCTAACTGATCAAAGCCAGTCATAGAAAGACCTTTATGAATATTTTTTCGCTTTAAAAACCTGTTTTCTGCTTCAGTCCTGTTTACATCACCCTAATTCCTCTTCTCCTGCTCCAAACAACCACCCTGAGCCCCCACAGCTCCATCTCCTGCCCTGCCGGAGGCTCAAGGACCACAGGGTACCAAATTCCATCAGGAATTTAAACAGGAGCTGAAGGGAGACAAGGAAGTTTCCTGCTCTCGCTCCGCCTGGAGAGCAGAAGGACCCAGCAGCTCCGGAGCCTCTGGATCCTCTCAGCTCTGCAGAGGCCACAAAGTTTGGAGGGCTCTGTCAGCCTCACTTGGGCTTTGAACTTCTCCAAAACTCAGGGAGGTGCATTCAAATGTTGGGGGAGAATTCACTGGAAACACCCAAAGGAGCAGAGACACAGAACGCGAGGCAGCCCGACAATACCAAAACACAGCAACATTCCCAGCTCCACACCCCTGCTCCAACCCAGCCTTTTTTTGCTGATATCAGAGAAGAGCTTTTAGCATTTTTTCAGCTTTTATCAGTTTTTCCAGCCATTCCCTTGCTGCCAATCCGTGAGGAGTCACATCAGGGCACAGCACAAATGCCCAGCGTGGCTCTGCCCCTTCCTGATCCCTCCTGTCACACCCAGCACTGCCACTGCCACCGAGTGATTAGAAATTAATGAACTCCAGGATTTATTGCAGCACATCCACTGGGAGCCTCTCAGGGTGCTAAACACCCCCCCTACCAAAGCTTTACTGATGTCCTGTCACTTCTGTTCTCTCCATTTTTCTCTTTCATCTAAAAAGCAGGAAATTAAAGATTCTGTGCCATATTACAGAGACACAATTAATAATACGTGAAAGCAGCACAAGACTTCCACAGAGCCAACTGAAGCAAGTAATAATTATAAAACTTTCTCGTGTTGTCTTTTTGGTTTAGATGCTGAAATAAATCAAGAGATGTAATTCAAACCATTAATTGTACACAAGAAATGTGCAATATGGCTTAATTATGGAATTGTAAATTTGTAGAGGCAAAAATAGGAAAAAAAACCAACCCCCAAAACATTGCCATGTTAATAAAAATTCTTCCATTCTACAAGGTTTAACAGCCCTGTCAGCCCTCTGTCAAAAGCCACTATTTCTAATAAGAAATTAGTCTTGCCTGAACAGAAGACTGTACTAACTAATTATTTCCAAATCCATTTGGTTAAACACTGAAAATTCCTCAGCAAACACACTTTAATTGTGTTAGATTTAAGCCGCTTGTAAATGTTCATATATGGGCACACAGCTGCTTCTATGAAATGGATTTAAAAATTGTTCTAGGCTGTTTAAAACCTCTATTTAAGGGGTGTGGAAGCACAGCACTGACAGAGGCAGCTCTGATGGCCCCAAAAGTCTGCCTGGAAAACTCCAAACCTCACAAAGCTCTGAGAGCATGGAAATAGTGATTTAAAAAATCTTATTTTCCTGCACCCCTTCAGAACAACTTTTTCTGTGCATTGAGGGCTCTTTAAGGTGACTAATAATCAATAAGTGAATTATACACCCCAACTCTTATGCTAAATAAACAGCTGGGCAGGAAACGCCACCAAGAGCCACCAAAACTTTGTTCAACTTGCAATAATTCTATGAAATGAATGTATCTGAGAGAAACCAGCCTGGCAGGGAGTGGAGGGAAGGAGGGAGGGAAATCCCCTCATCATTGTGCTATTCCCAAAGTGTTTGCAGCAGCTCCATCCCATTTCCATGCTCAAACACCCCACAGACCCCCGGGTGACCCGAGCTTAAAGGATTATTCTAAATTTCAGTGGATTACACATGCATGGGGATTTTCTACTATCACAACACAGATCATGAACAATAAAATACTACAACTTGTAGGCATTGCTCAAGTGGGTTTACATAAGGGATGGCTTCTGTTTTATCTTACACAACTGAAAAGCCTCTAAATATGAGGAGAAAAATCAGGGAACAGCAGCTGCAAGAGGAACTCCATCAAATCTGTTCTCTGGAGGAGCACGGGTGAGAAAGCAGAAAATGTGAAAGCTCTGCTTAAATGACAGTGTAAATATTGAACCCACAGCTCTCATGTTTCACTTAGAACTTGTTTTATCTCAGTATGACAACGTGAAGTTACTCAGAATTAACACCAAGTGCTTAAATAGTCCAGTGACAGGAGGAATCCAGACAGCTTGATGACAAAAAAATAAGCTTATTGTAATTCATTTAGTGGGGCCTTAAAAATAAATCTAGTTACTGGTAACTTACAGGCCTACAAAGCTGATATACAGAGAACTTATCTGAAGTGACATCATGAAGAACAGCTCTGAGCATCCAGTGTAGGAAAGGAATCAAGGAAATGACCGAAAGCAGTGCTGCTTCCATGGATCCCACACCTGCAGGGACCAGGACTGAATCCCTGCTGCACAGTTTAGTGCCCACAAAAGCTCCTCCAAAGAACAGAATTAGAGCAGCTGAAAGTGAGGAAATGCATCACTTAATGTGCAAGGCATTGCTCTGAGCATCAGCCTCCTGATTCCAACAGCTTATTCCAGGGTGAGGGACAGGATATTTGGGTGACTCTGCACCACAGCTTCTCTGAAAAAGGAGGATGGAAATAACGTCGCACACTAGCCTGAAATGCTGCAAGGCTACACTCATCTGTATTCACTGGGATGCTAAATTAACAAAAATCAGCTTAAACATCACCTAAAAATATAAAATAAAACCCTGCTGGCCTCAAAGATAATTTTATGGGGCTTTCTTAACATCAAACAGCTATAGGACCTACCTTGAAAAAGAACAGCCTTATTGCACAGCTAATTCAGTTCCCATGGATGCAAGATCTGGGGTGTGCACCTGGTTTTGGGACTGGTTCACAAACGTGGTTCTGCAGTTCCAGCAGGACAGCACTTCCCATCAAACTCCTTGAGACACAGGCACAAGGAGTGGGATTGAGCCTGGTGTGCTCCAGACAGCCCCACATGGAGTATTCAGAGCCTGAGAAAATTCCTGTATCTTCTGTTTAGGGAGACAGGGAGAAAAGTGGGGGCTGACTGGATTACTGCTGTTCAATAATTTACCTCAGTAGGGAACACCTGAACCCTCCACAGTCTCTTTAATTGCTCCTCCAACACACAAACCCTCTGTAATTGCCCTCCAGGTGAGAGGAATCACCCTGAGGGCAGAAGGACAACAGAGGACTGGGTCAGCCCCATTCCTGCCCTCCCCACCAGGCTCCCAGCCCCAGGTGGTGACAGAGCCACCACTCTTGAGTGGATTGAAGCCTTATTTCATTTAACTCCTGTATTTATCTGACCTATTAAGTGCATGTGCATTCTCTGATGGCATCTCCTGAAACACAGCCACCAACACCTCGATGCAACAGCCTAACAGGGAATAACTGAGAAGTATCATCACCAGCACAGATGTGACAAGATGAAAACACTGGGCCAGGTTGCCCAGAGCAGCTGTGTCTGCCCCTGGAATGTCCAAGGCCAGGTTGGATGGGGCTTGGGCAACCCAGGATAGTGGAAGGTGTCCCTGCCCATGGCAGGGGTGGAATGGGATGGACTTTAAGGTCCCTTCCAACCCAAACCATTCTCCAATTCTATCATTACTGAACATGAATATGACAGAAACTGTGATTTTTAACAAAACCAGTAATGTATGATCCTGTCATGGTCCCTCTGCCTATTCTGCAACAGATCCCTCCTTAAAAACATCTCAGCAGTGAAAAACAATGAGCTGTAACATGTTTCAAGCTCAAAATTTGCCCTCCTTCCTCATCTTTTCACTTCTCTTACACTCATGAGCTCTCCAGAAGCTTCACTGCCACGTGACTCAAGGTCACTACAAGTGTAACTCAAGATCCGCTGTCATCCATTGACCACGATTTCTCTACTTACTTCTAAATAACCAACCTAAATTGACAATCATTCTAGAATGGCAAAGGATAGTCCAAGCATCAGTGGTTATTTCACTTTATTTGGGGGAAAAAATGGAAAACATGAAGCAGAGTGTGGAGGAAACCAGACTCATTTGCCCCACTTTTGTTTAAGGGCAGAGTGGGTCACCCTGGGCTTGTTGCGCAACCAAAGGAAACTCACAGCAGCCACCAAGGGGAAACTGCCCCTTCTACAAACCTCCCTGGTCTGTCAAAAGCTCTGCTCCCACTCCTCCCTCTACAGAAAGTCTTGGATAATGTTGGAAGAATGAAACCTGGAGTTTCTGCCATCTGCTCCAGTTACCTGTGCAACTTTCTAGGCCCAACACGGAACATTTTCCAGCAAATCAACCCCTTAATACCCACATATCTTTCCCAGAGAATGCAACATATTGAAAGGCATCTGCAACATCTCTCTCCAATATTAATAACAAAAGTAAAAATTAAACATGCGCCTGATGGGTGGTATGGGAAGATTTTCTTTAGAGAAAGAGGGGTACACAGAGTCCCAGCATGGATGTGTTGGGGAGGAAGGGTGAGGGCGTGCTGCAGAAAGTATGACCTGCACACAAGCACTGGACTTTTTGTTAGCCTAAGGATGCAGTCAAGAAGAAGTGGGATAAATACCCACTCCCATTTCTGAGTAAACGGAGCATCCTAACTGGACAAAAAACACAGCAGGAGGGCAAGGGAGACACAACAGAGCCCCAGCCCAGGCACGGGAAACACCACCAAGAGCAGGTGCGGCCCCAGCCCAGGTGCAGAGCCCGTTACTCTGCCTGAGCAGGGAATATTCATTCCCAAAGCACAACTTTTTCCATCGCCCTAGAGCCGTGCCTCGAACACCACAAGGCGCGGAGGCGGGGATGCCCTGACCTGGAGGTGTCCCTGCCCACGGCCGGGGGGGCGGACTCGGGGACCTCTAAAGGTTCCTTCCAGCCCCAACCACACCACGATGCTCAGGACCGGCGGGGATCCCCCAGCCCGGCTGCTCCGGACCGCGCTCCGGCCCCGCTCCCGAAACCTCGGCAACACCGGCGCTGCCCCGGGACGGGCATTTTTGTCAGTCCCTACCAAAATACTTCCCCATTAAAACTTTCGTGCGCGGACACGCCAAAAACACCTCCCGCCTTCCAGGGAGGGATTTGGGAACCCCTTTCCGCACGGAGCGGGGGGACGGTGGCATCCCCGGCATCCCCCGCATCCCCCGGGCTGGGAAGGGGGTCCCGGTCGCATCCCCCGGGCTGGGAAGGGGGTCCCGGCCCCCGGTGGGGCTCACTCACCAGCACATCCCTGAAGAGCAGCTGGGGCGCGGAGTGCACGGTCCAGTCCACGGCGGCTCCGTCGGGGATCTTGATGCGGATGACGAGCGCCTGGCTGTCCATGGCGCCGGAGGGGCCGCAGAGCAGCCAGAGCATCCCCGCCCCGCGGGCTCACATGCTGCGGCCGCCGGGCCGGGCCGGGCCGAGCCTAGCCGGGCCGGGCCAGGCCGGGCCGGGCCGGGCACAGCCTGCACCACCCTCCCGCAGGAAGGAGCCGCTGCCCCGGAACCAAAACGGAGCCCCGGGAGGAGGGGATGTGCGGCAGCGGCAGGAGGAGGAGGAGGAGGAGGAGGAGGAAGGGGAGGCGGCGCCATGGTTCGGGAGGAGGCGGCTCCGGGCTGTGTGCCCGCCCCGGCAGCGCCAGCGCTCCGCGTTTAATTGTTTTCATCTTCTTGTGCCTTGTGTTTTGACGGGAAAAGCGCAGCTAAATGGCGAATCAAGCCGAGCCAGGCTGGGGTTCCTGTTGAAAGCAGTGCAGAGTCCCCAGCGCTGCCGGTGGTCACGGTTCAGAGGGAGGGGCTGGGGCTGCTCCGGCCGCAGCCGATCCCGGAGGGCTCCTGGCGTTCTGTCCGGGTTATCCCATCACACACAAATACAAACACATGAGCCGTGCCAGTCTGCCCTGGGATAATCTGCCCAGGGAGGTGGGGAAGTCTCTGGCCCTGGAAGTGTTCCAGAGGCGTCCGGATGTGACACTCGGGGACGCGGGTAGGGGGGATTAGTGGTGTTGGCTGAGGGTTGGACTCGGTGACCTCGGAGGTCTTTCCCAGCCTCGGTGATTCCGTCCGTGCCCAGCTCGCCCGCTCTGCCCGTCTCTGCCTCGGTGTCCCTGCAGAGCAAACCGGGAATGAGCACTGGGAATGGGCTCTGTGACAGCCCAACATCTGCATGAACAGGTGAAGGGGCTTGGAGCAGTTGTGCCAACAGCTGTCACACGCTTCACCCTTCCTTCACATTCCAGATCTCCGGTACTGTTGTCCAGGTACAATTCTTTCACCGCCGAGTTACTCCACGTCTGTCAGTGATGCAGCTGAAATCAGCCCACTCCAAATCACGATCCATCTTTCTGACAAAAGAAAACCCCCATCCACCTCCGCAGCAAAGAACGAGTTTTGACAGCTCTGCAATCCCCAGCCACCAAACACCAAATTCAGCTTTTAAAACAAGCTTTTCACTGGCACAAGTTACAGGGAAAGCTCTCTGCTCCCCACAGCTCTGCAGCATGAAACAATCCACTTCTTTTTTTTTTCTAAGTGAAGAGCATTAATCTCAATTGTGGACTATTGATCTGTGCATTTTATCACACTCTTTCACATTATCATCTCTGACAAGCTCGACTATTTGACTTATATTATCAATTTGGGGGGGAGGGGGGGGGAATGGGAGGTATATTTAATTCCTGAAACGTCTTCAAGCTTCCTCATATTCGAATTCTACTTTGTTTGAGCTTTAGGAAAAAAAAAAATTCAATGGCCATTAACAGAGATAAATTCTCTCTCTGTTCAATAACTTTATAATTTAGTTCCTATACTGAAAATTAATAGAGCCCCAGCTCCTAAGGATCTAAGGGACTGATGGTGCCCACACAGACATCTTTCTGTTCAAATGAACCTTTTACCTGCAGTCCCTGTGTACCTTTCAGTCAGCTCCATTTCAATCAGATTCATTTTCTATTAAATTTTAAAGAATAGGATACAAAATGATAGAATTTCTATAGACCTGCAATTTTTCTAAAATGTCTTTTTCATTTACAAGACTATGGGGAAAACCAACTCAATTTGCCAAATTTGCATAAATATTACGTCGATTTTCCAGGGCTAATCATAACCTTAATCCCCCATTCTGATTTGTGTAATCAAACTTGAAGGGGTTTTATATCTTAAGGAGTACAGCACATCAAGTACATGTTTAGTGATACAGGTTTGATTTTGCCATAGACTTCTTTAAAACGCAAGTTTAATCACAAATTTTCATTCTAAATACACCATCTGAAACAAATAGTTGATATTTATTTTATCATCCTGCAGAAGTTCTGCTATGAGACGTCACCAACATTTATTTTTATATACTATTTCTTAATGTTGGGGGAAATTTTGTGTGGCAAGAACACAATCTATGATTTTTTAATATGTACCATAAAATATTCCTGAAATTCTGTATTTGAGTAGCCCAAGAATCTCCCCTTAAAAAGTTTCTGCCACAGTCCAAGGATTCCAGAATCCCCATTAAAAAATCATGAAGCAGCCTGATTTTCCCCACTAAATGCAGCTGACACAATATTTATAACCACATCTCCAAAGTCATTGTTTACCCACAAGGAAACACCATCCAAAATCTGCAAAGGAACAACGTATCAATGCTTTAATTACAGGATGGTGAAGCCCAGGACTTCTCCAAATTCTGTTTTTATTTGTGAGGGGGAAACATCCTCCCTTGGTGGCTCCAAGCAGCTGCCACTTGCAGTGTGCTGCTGCTCTCTGCTGCTTTCCAGCGCCGCTGGAGAGGACGGAGAGCATCCGGAGGTGGCCACGGCAAGGAAATAAACATTTATTTCCAGGGAAAAGCAAGAGTGCTGACACAGGAGGGGAGGAAAATCATTAGACTCGCCACGCCGTGGAATCTCGCAGGAGTCTCCGTGAGCATGGAAAATGCTGTCTTCCACTGATTGCCTGCACCGTGCTCAGCAGGAGAGTTTGCAGGGCCCTCCAAAAGTAAGGAAAGAAGTTATTGTTTAATTCCCACTGCAAAGGAAGCTGCCCAACACAAGCAATTTTCTATCTCTGCTCTGTCACAAACATCCTATAATGGAGTTTTGAGTCCCTCTACCAGAACTCTGTAAAAAGAGGAGGGAAGAAAACAGGAGCTCACTCCCCTAGCCCTACTCTTGAATATTCCTGCCCCAGCACGTGGATTCAGGAGGTTTTCCTTGCCGTGAAGAAGGAGATGGGAGCTCATTCTCAGGAGTGGATCAGGTGAAAATGCCCTGCCAGGATTTGCAGCGAATTAAAACCAGCATTAGGATCCAACCCCAAATTCCTCTAGTCCTGCACTCATCCCCTTGGATAAAAGGGCACGAGGAACAAGAAGGATGCTGACAGAGACAGAAAGTGCTGTGAGTTCATTCTGGATCCTACTCAGCATCTCCATTAACCTCCCTACGACTAGCATTTTTCCAGCCTTGACCTAGGAATAAGATGTATTTCTTATGTAACAGACTGAAGAGTTAAATAGTTCCATTTAACTATTAAAATATTTCGGAATACTGTGTTACCAGTGCTGTGCCGTGTCACCTGTAATTCACACCCAGAGTAGAAAACACATGGGGAGGAATCAGGATCTCTGTGCCGGCCCTTGGGTCACTAAATTCAATTTATCATCCCTGCTTCCTCCCTACACCAGTTTCTAGGTTGGAATTATAAATAACAAAGGACAAACTCTGTTTCCTACAGAAAATGGCACCTGATGGTTGTTTTAGGAGCACACATTTTCCTGTCTTTTTGAAAAGATATTAATACCTAACTTTCTATGTTGATAAATAACACATCATGGTGAAATTCACATTTTTGTCCTTCCAGTTGCCTGTGAGTGCAGCAAACTGAATTCCCTCAGGCTCAAGAAAAATAGGTCAACAGTGTCCAGGCTTTCTAAACATATTCTTCCCGGAAATGCACCTCCTGGAAAGACTCACCAAGTGCACCATGTATTGATTAAGATTCCTTAAAAGTGGCATTAAAACTTCCACCAAACTTTCCACTGCTCCTCCCAATCACTGTGCAGTTCCTCTGGAAGAAGAAAGGGCTGCTTGGGACCCAAATACCAGGAAATAAATTCATCTTATCTTCAGTTCACAGGGAAATTCACTGGCCTCAAATACATCTTTTAAAGCTCTTTTTCACAGAAAACTCATCTTGGACTGAAAAAAACCATAACAACAGTAAACTTGATTTAGGCTGAATTAGTAAATGCTTAGTTCTTGCTTTAAATTATGAATTTATTTTGAAATAAAGCAGGTTATATGATGCACAACAACAAGGTAACTCCAGCAGTTGCGCTGTGCGTGGTTAATGATGCTCCTGTAGCTCTTCAGACCAGCTCCAGGGGCTGCATAATTGTTTTTCTGTCAACCTATAAATTCTTGAGTAACAACAAAATTATTGTGATTTTTCTTACTAAATAATTCATATCTCACAAAGTACATAAGCAGGCCCATGAATCACTGAGCATGTAACAATCATATCTAATGGCACTTCTTCTTTTAAGGAACAAGCCAGGTTTGACTTTGTAATCTTGTTCAAAAATCGGTGTTATAATCTGGTATTTACGTTTTAAACTTGAAAGTTTCCTTGGTCAGAGTTTTTGTCTGAAGGGCTGCTTTTAATCATGTTTGCCACTCTTAATTCTATTAGGATTATTAATATCATTGCAAGTAATAAATTGGTTTTATAATGAACTAGAACAGGGCTCATAAACTGTGCTTAAAGTGATGCAATTGCTTTTAAAATCACCCTATGTTGGTTGTATTCTACTTTTTAGGAGTTAAATGAAAAACCAACATCATCTTCTTCTCTAGAAAGAAAATAAACCTTTTAAGAAAACTTGGGAGTATATTAGTAACAATTTTTATTCTATATTCCCTGGCTGCAATGCTGAAGCTGCCAGTTTTTCTTAGGTGTATTTAAACTGAAAAATACAGCCCAAAATTTAAATCATGACTCCTATTTCCAGAAACAGGGAAAGAAGTCAAGATAACTCTCAGAATTATTAACTTACTTTTTTGTAGTGAACATGATTAAGGGGTTACAGCAAAAGTCAATTTAAATTAAATGGCCAAAGTAAATAATACATGAAGCAAAATCCCCTTTGTTTCAGGAAAAGTTGCTCTAAACCAGAGGCCTAAGGGCATTCAACTATTAAAAAATACCTAAATTTCATTCAATAATAATAACATACATCAGGGAGATCTATAATTATGGTTTGTGAAGAGATTTAGGTCAACACACAAGGTAAGGTGAGGACAGATCTAAATTCTGCCCAAGTCAATGGAAGGTCAGCAGGAGAAAAGCTCTGGATGTTGCTCCAGGGAAAGAGAGGGGAGGAAGAAGGGAGCACAGAAGCTGATTTTTCAGACAACATAAGAGTACTAATCATAAATATTTAGGAATTCCAATCCTAACTAATACCTCAATCCAGTATTAATTTACAGTGGGAACTTTGTGCCCTCCTGAGGGTTTAGCAAGTCCATCAACTGGTGATAAAAAAGTGATGCTAGATCTAAAAAGATTTAAATAAAATGAGCTGCCTGGACCATGTTTGCATCACCAGTCCCAAAACTTCAAGAAAACAAGAACCAAACTTCAAGAACCACAATTTGGAGGAGACAACAGCAGAAAAGGGCATTTCTTAGGGTAACTCATTAGCACTGTGGAGTCTCTGGCGAAACATTTATCAACCATACAAAAAGGTCTAAAAGTGAAATATAGTAATTAAGGGCTGGGTTTTATCGATTGTGTGGCTTAAGTAATTTTTCAGAACACATGTAAGATTTAATAAGTAGTTAAAGATCCTGACTTGGCTACTGCCATTAGCATGTAATTGAAGCGGTAAAAAAGATCAGCTGAACGTATGTTGATTACCACCTTATCTTTGAAAGGCAATTAGGCACCTCAATCATTGCAACAAGATTTGATTGTGCAGCCTTTATTGGACATTGATCTTTCAGCAAAGCAGCTGCATTTTCCATTAATTTACAGTAGCACAGTTTAACTGGGATACCTGAGCCCGCTGACCCGGGTGAGGGGTGACACCAGGAGCTCCTCCAGGTTAAGGTGCCCCCAATAATCATTATTGTTTAAAGAGGTGCTACAAGGAGGAGCCACCTGATCCTCGGGGTTTCGTTTCTCTGAAGTAGTTAAGGGAGATGAAACAAAGCTCTGGGCTTTTTTTAACATCATCTCTCCCTCATTTAAACATCAGCCTTGGACACAGCAAGGAGATAATTAAGGCAAGGTTTACAAGGGGAATTAAACTTTATTTCAAATGGGAGACGGTGCAAATCAAATCTGTCAAAAGTCAGAAGGGTCATTTTGTGGATCAATTATTCCTGAGTGTTAAAGAAATTTTTGAGACAGAGTGGTACAAATGTTTCTGGCCCTCAATATCTTACATTCAGGCCAAAAAGTGATAAAAACCAGATGGTAAGAAGCTGGTATTTATAGGAAAACAAGAGTGAAAGTCAGATGAAACATTTTATTTTTGAGAACAAGCAACTGGGTTTATATTCATACATGAAAGTTATTTCATTGTGACTTAATAACTCAAGGTTTATCCCTTACAAACAGCCTATTTTCCCTCTGAAGTACTGCAAGTGCTCCTACACAAGCCTTAATGAAAGGAATGAGTGATCCCATATTTGCACTCTGCCCTCAGACATCTCCTAGTTCATCCTTTAGCACCATCAACTTTGTAAGAGCAAGAGGTCTATTGATTTTCATGTAATACAAGAAAATATTACATTTGCTTAATTGTTACACAGTGAGATCATTGAACAAGAGATCAGGGCTCTATTTAATGCTGCAAGCAGCACAGAATTGCAGCAATCAATAGGGTAGTTTGTCAGAGATGTTCTCTAAGGAGACTTGCCCATCACTGTATGGACAGGGGGGTGTGTTGCCTGCATTTATTGGAAAACAGGTAAGCAAAGTCAGCAGTGCCCATTATCAGAAATCAAACAAGCTGCAGTGAGTGGAGCTGCAGCGCCAATGAAGAGCTGTATTTATAGTCTGGTAATTAAAAACCATTTTATCAACCTTGTGTTGAGCCTAAACCTTTACAGCCAGGTATTGATGAGCTCTGTGGCAATGAATGAGCAGTATTTGACTTTAAACTTATGAGCTGCAGTTATTTTACAGGGCAAATCAGCTCTAGAAAAACGCTAACTGCTATTTTTCTTATTAATGAGGGTTGTTGTAATGCCATCTCTTCATCTTTGAGACATTTAACTTGTGCCAAGAACATTCTCCAAAACTTAACAGTGCAAGCACTTCTTTGATTCAAGTGTTTAGTGCTGCTTTCAGAAAAGCCACATGGATTGCTTCATTAAGTGGGAAACACTTCTATTATCTGGAATTAAGTTAAAAAGTATTTAAATGACATTATACTGTAGTCATAGCTTGATAATCATTTACTGAGGAAAAGTGATTACCCTTCACAACCAGCCCCTACCCATTTTACATTTATTTTTTGACTTATGAAAACTGGAATGACCAACTTCCATCACCAGATGTGAGATCTGGAACTGACAGCATTAATTGCTGGCACTAAATCCAAGCACCAGCAACAGATCCTGTACAGGTCTTCCTGTTTCCATTAATTCCATATTTCCACTATACAAATAGTTCCCCAAAAGCTTTGGCTTTGCCCAGGTTTCCCAGTGAAGTAATTTTGTCATTGTTTGTGCCTAAAAGCTGTGCTCGGTTACAACTGGAGAAATCAGTTATTTTGCAACAAAAAAATGAGATACTCTTGTAGTATTCTTCTCATTCTCCTCATTAATTAAAAATACCAGCAATTTGTGAATTAGCACAGGGGACTAAATCTTCTACATCACTTAGGTTTTGTACTTACCTATAAAGCCACCAAAAGAAAAATAGTAACACACATCTGGAGCTCAAGAATTGCAAAAGATACAAGCATCAAGTGTATTTTGGATATTTTATTTAAATATAATTTAAAGAAATGTGATACAGCCATTTTGCACTTCTTAGGGTGGGTTTTTTTCCCAAAGGCTCTTCCAGGTGATTGTGAACAGTCAGTGCCATGGATTCACTCAGACACAGTTACAACTGTGACAATCAATGCATTATGAAACATCTGGACAGGCTCTAAACCTGAGCAGCTTTATCTTTTCAGAGACATTCTGAAAATGTCAGTGCATTCAGTTTCCTTGCCCACAGGCTACAATTCAGTCCTCTACGTTGATAAATGTATCTCTTTAAATTACCACAAGTTTGTCCAGCAGCACCAGCCACTGACTTCCAGATACACCCTCAGAAATTCTTCTCCCAAAGCTGCTCATTCCTCAACTTTACAGACCTCTGCAAAAATAAATCTCTCATGACCAAAAAGTCCATGAAGCTTCCTGAAACAGCACACTGAATATGAGAACACACTGTAAAAACCAAGACTTTTTAGCTGTTTTTAGTCAAAGGCAGCAGATATTTGTAGCAGCTGTGACAGAGAACCCACCAGAGGACAGGTACTCGAGGGCCTGAGTTCAGTACATGGCTCCTTCATCTTCTTTATTTAGAAAATAAATAGTGACTGGGCCATGGCTCGTGTGAACAGTCTCTGTGACACGGGCAAAGAACCAGAAGCCAATTCCATACAGTAAAGTTGGGATGCCTAAGGAAAGATAAAAGCACGTTACACACACAGAGCAAGCCAGGGAAATCCAAACTGCAAATTAATAGTGAGGAATGATGACTCCAGAATGAAATGAGAGGGGAAAGCACTCCTGTAAAAGCTGCCTTACAAGTATTTTGTCTTTATTTAAATGCAGCTATCAGTGCTTAACACCTTTCCTGTGATATGAGGCAGAAAGCAGCAATATGCAGGAATTAGTACAAAAAGAAAACAGGAGGATAACAACATGAAAGAAGTGAAACATTGCCACGTACACAGGATTTCTACGGATTAAATATATATATATATATATATCTCCAAATACTAAACCCAAACTCCCTGCACATCCACTTAGTTATTGGAGTCTATGTCAGAGCAGAAATAAGAAACAAAATAGGCAGTGAATCCATAGATCAACATGAAGCTGCTCTGGGGAAAATCAGATCAGCAGTCAAGACTACCAACTCCAACAGAACTGCAATGGGCAAAAGGTGTATATATATATATATATATAAAGTGACATTTCTTAGCACTGTCAATTTATCCATTTATTACAGACAATATTCTATTTATTTTAGAGGGAAAACCAGAAATGGATTTAGGCCCTGAATTCAGAAATACCAATTTTAACGTGCTTTGAAGCTATCCAAGTGCTTAAGCACGAGTCTAAAAGAAGTGAATTGCCTTTTTAATCATGTTTTCCCATCTTTTAAATATGAAACATGAAGGGTAGTTCTGAGAAAGACAAAAGCGTGACTGGGTGGGGGGAAAAAGAAAATCAGATTTAAATGTGCCGTGAAGAAATCAGTCTTTGTGATTATATTTTCTCACTATGTCAGTCTGGAAAGATCAGAAAATTAAGACTAGCAGCCATGTTTTGAATAAAAGTCTACAAAGACTTATGAAGAAAAGGAGATTTAAAAAAATTAAATATGAAAACAAAGAAGGTATGAAATGTTATGCCACTGTCGCTGCCGGCATTCAAATAAGCATTGAATCTGCAGCCAAAGTTTTGAAATAATATCTTTCAAAACTTAACTATCTCTACTTTTATATTAATAGGGTACTGATAAAGCGTTTTTATTATAAGGATTTATATTCCAGCAGCACATTAGGATCAAAGCGGTCTGACCATTCCTTCATCAGACACTGTCTGAAACAGAGTTTCGCTTCAGAATTGCGTAGAGGACAAAAGTTCATCCACAGCATTCGGATTTCCAGCTGGAAAATGCTCCCTAGCAAAGGCGTGAGCCGCTTAAATACCAAGCGTTTGATTTGTCGCTGTCACAAGTGGTCAGAGAAACACGAACTGGGTCAAGCCCCGCCGCGAGGGTCGATTTACGGCTCTACTCCTTCCCTGGGGTTACAGCTCGGGAATTCCTGGCCCGAGCCGGAGAAGGAGAGGGGACGGGGCGGAGGAGAGAGAGAGGGAGGAGAGAGAGAGGGAGGAGAGAGAAAGAAGGAGAGAAGGGGAGAGAGAGAGAGGAGAAAAGCGAGAAGGAAGAAGAGGGCGACAGGGAAAGACAGAAGGAGGAGAGAGATAAGAGGAAGGAGAGAGGGAGAGAGGAAGAAGGGGAAAGAGAAGGAGACGGAGAGGGCGCGGAGCGGAGCTACCCGGTCCGAGCTGCCGTCCCGGCCCCACCGGCGCTGCCCCTCAGGCCGCCGCCTCCGGCGCTCGCTGCCCCGCCGGCCCCGCCCGCCCCTCACGGAGCCGTCCCGGGCCGGACTCACCGGCGTTGAGCACCTTGAGGGCGGTGAAGGCGGCGTTCTGCAGCGCCAGGTCCTGCGGCGCGGCGCGGGAGCAGTGGTACTTGATGAAGGGGAAGCAGCCGGTGCGCAGCACCAGGTAGTTGGCGCCGTCCACGGGCCAGTTGAAGTGCGAGAGGCCGAACTGGTCGTTGCGCACCGCACTGTACTTGACGCAGAACGAGGTCCAGTGGGGCAGGCGGCGCTGCCGCAGGTGCTGGCTCAGCACCTCGGAGGCGGCGGGACGGGCCGGGGCCGGGCCCCGCCACAGCAGCAGCGCCACGGCCGCCCCGTGCACCCGCCGCAGCAGCGCCCGCATCCCGCGGGGCACCGCGCCTGCGCCCGCACCGCGCCTGCGCCGCCCGGGGGGTGGGAACAGAGCGGGTCAACGGCCCGGGAATGGAACGGGAATGGCCCGCGGAACGGAGCGGGACAGTGGCCCCAGGGCGGGGCCCCACGGTTCGCCGAGGACATTGAGGGGCTGGAGCGTGTCCAGGGAAGGGAACGGAGCTGGGGAAGGGTCTGGAGCCCCAGGAGGGAGCTGGGAGGGGGGCTCAGCCTGGAGAAAAGGAGGCTCAGGGGAACCTTCTGGTTCTGCACAACTCCCTGACAGGAGGGGGCAGCCGGGGGGGTCGGGCTCTGCTCCCAGGGAACAGGGACAGGAGGAGAGGGAACGGCCTCAGGCTGTGCCAGGGGAGGGCCAGGTTGGACATCGGCGGGAATTTCTTCCCAAAAAGGCTGATTAGACATTGGAAGGGGCTGCCCAGGGAGGTCTGCAGTCCCCGTCCCTGGAGGTGTCCAAGGAATTCCTGGACGTGGCACTCAGTGCTCTGGGCTGGTGACAAGGTGGGCATCGGGCAGAGCTTGGACTCGATGACCTTGGAGGGCTTTTCCAACCTCAGTGATTCTGTGACCGATGTGCCAAGGCCATGCCAGAGCTGTCCGTGCTGAGGGGATGGGTCACCCTGAGACCTGCACGGAGCGAGGGATGAGTGGGTGTATCACAAAAAAAGTCAGGCAATCACATTCTTAGAAAGGTTTTGTTGACACTGATGTGCTGACAGCAGTACCTGCAGCATCAACCTGCACTCAGGAGAAAGTGTATCCGGCTGCATTGGGTTTATGTGGCAGAATTCCCTAAAAATCATCCTTTCAAGTGTCGGACCCTTTCAAGAGAAATATTTTAAAATTACAGCCTATATTCCATTTTCTAAGGAAAAGCTAAGGTTTTGAACAATTAAACATTCTATTTGAGAGGGGGAAAAAAGACCGTACAGAAAAGTGAGAAATGGAAACAGATTTTTCCTTTCAATAATTGCAAGCAATATCTCAAACTCAGCAATCTTAAACCATTGAGCTGTCCAGTATGAACGTGCTAATTAATCAATTACTACCCAACAATGTGCCCTGTTTATTTACTGTACTACGTGTGTGTTGAACAAGTAATTATTAATCATCACCAGCAACAAATTTCCCCCTTCAAGTTCACCTCCCTATAAATAATAGAGCATATAGTTTAGCTTTAATATCTTTCTTTATTAGTGGTAACAGTGGCTGAGGATAGAAAAGCTGGAATCTGGTACTGTGGTGAAGGGTTGAAATAAAGTATTGAACCTTAAGAGTGATACTCTGCTGTTGTATTTCATTAACTACATTAATGAAGGTTGTCAATGACTGTAGTTCCTAATCTTTTGTTTTTCATCAATATAACAAAATCTACAGTCTAAAATGAAATACAGAGGATCTGTACAATGCCTCAGATCTACAGTATGCCATTGTTAGATGGATTTGATAGTAAGTAATCACCGTGAAATGTTAAGGACAGCCTTAGAAATCCAGGGACTTGTTACCTTAACCTAGAGGGAAGGTGGTAAATTTTCCTGAACTTGAGGTACTGGAGATCTTCCAGGAAACAGGGAGGGCGACTATTTCATTTCAGGAGACATCAGGAAGTGGTTGTATTGATGAGCTACTTTTTTTTTTTTGCTCTGTGCTCAGAGTTGTCATTCTAAATATGGAAATGTGGGCTAAAAGCTTTTTTTTTTCTTTTATCCAGGGCTTTAAACCCAACTACCTAAACCAGGAAACCCAGTTTCCAGTATCATCAGCTCCAGGTAGCTCTTTCAGGAGAATGACCTGAAGTACTCTGTGCTACGCTAAATTCTTGCTGAAACAAAATCCACAAAGTAGTGCCAGTTAAACAAACATCTCCATTTCCAGCTCTGACTCCTGGGGAGCACAAATCCTTTATTTTAATTGTCTGCATCCTTTGCAGTTGATGCCAAATCTGCTGTCCCTCACCTCCTTCCATGAGCATTCCACCACACCCTGCAGCTGAGGAACCAGCTCCAGCTTTTGTCCAAGTCTGGCAGGTTTTGGGGCAGTTTCTGATGAGAAGCCACACCTGGGTCACCTTTAATCTTTTGCTTCACACTTGTTCTGTTTTCTTCCCATCCAGCTCCTGCTCTGAAATTCTAGCTGCAGTTCAACAACTCTATTACTCCTTTAATGAGTGGGAATAAATAATCCAGTAGTGTGAACAGAATGATATTCCTGACTTTTTAACAATATTATAATTTCATTTTTAATCTGCAGCATTGCTAAAAGCCCTACATTTTTGGCACCAGCAGCATGGGAGCGGAATGTGAGAGACTGCAAAGCAGTTTCAATCCTTCCATCAGCTCAAGGCTCAGAAGTGTTAGTAGTAATTAAAAACTTTTTTTTCCCCCCTCAAAATACATTTCAGACTTCACACACGCTGAGAAATCTCTCTCACCATGGGAACTTTCAGGTCACTTGTTTCCTGCAAAAACAGGTACAGTTTTCTTTTGTCAGGGTAGAACAAAGCCATAAGGAAGTGCAGGTTTCATTTCCTCCTAGGACACCGCAGTCTATTAAGTGCCAGTGAACTAATGAGCCTCTCAGACCTTATGTTGTTCTGGCTTGGATCAAGGCTTCCTTTTCCTTAACCCTTTGGAAACCAGCTCGAGTACAGCCATTGGCTAAATTCCACCTTGGGAAAATCTACATGGGCTCTGGGATATTCAAATCCAACACAATATCCATGTAAAACAGCAATAAAACAGGAATTAAAAATGCTCCTTTGGATTTTTATTTGAAGCAGGAATCAGCATTTATGCAAATATTCTCATCTGCAATTAATTAATTCTGTGACCAAAGTAGAAGAGAAAAAGGCTCCACAAAAAATAATGTCTGATGCTGCGGGATCAAAGATTTGGCATTGGAAAAACTGGGTGCTGATCTTGTGCAACTGCTTAGTCTCATTTAGTATTTGTGTTAAAACTGCCTTTGCCTTAATTTTTGGGACGTAATCCCAAGGATACTTGCCATTCCTAGGATGATAGTCTCCATTCACTGAGATCTGCTCTTCCATAGTAAAATGTAGAATGTGTTGTCTGTTGGGATATTAAAGATTTGATGGATAAAGGTAATTTTACAAATATAATGTTGTCCTTTAACAATTGTGACCAAAAGAGTCACCAGTATCCAAAATACAGATGGACAGACCTGCAAAAGTCATGGAATTCTGGGAATCACAGTGCAAGTAGAATTCTTTTGATGAATTAGTGCCATTAATTTTCTTTCTGATAATTTGAAAATGACCACAAAAGAACTGCTGCAAAAGTCTTTAGATAATAGAAAAAGCAGCATAACAATAGAGACAGTACTGCAGAGGAACATGGATTGCTGAGATTACTGATAAAATGGTGTTTAAATTAAGATGGCATTTATAGGCAGGAGAACCATGGGATATTTTGGGTTGGAAGGGACCTTAAGGCCCATCCCATTCCACCCCCTGCTATGGGCAGGGACACCTTCCCTATCCCAGGTGGCTCCAAGCCCCATCCAGCCTGGCCTTGGACACATCCAGGGACAGCCACAGCTTCTCTGGGCACCCTGTGCCAGGGCCTCCCCACCCTCCCAGGGAAGGATTTTTTCCCCAATATCTAAACTATTCCTAATCTCCTTCAGTTTGAAGCCATTCCCCCCTGTCCTGTCACTCCAGATTTTTCTGAGTAGTCTCTCTCCATCTTTCCTCTAGGCCCCTTATGGTACTGGAAGGCCACAATGAGGTCACCCCAAAGCTTCTCTTCTCCAGGCTGACCAATCCCAACTCTCCCAGCCTTTCCTCACAGCAGAGTGGCTCCATCCCTCTGATCATTCTGGTGGCCTCTGGACTCCCTTCAGCAGGTCTAACACTGGACCTCCTTTCCTGCCAGAAGCCTGTATTTCAGAACACAGCTCGTTGGAATTTGGGCTCTCAGGGCTCTTTTCAGTAAATCTGATCTCCTGCTCTGAGTCAGTGATAAAGGCAGCATGACCCCATTAATAAGATTTTTAACCCAGATGCTGAACTTCAGGAATAGCAACAGGGACATGAAGAGCATCGGGATGATCCTGTGCTTTTCAACAAGAAAGATGGGATGTTCCAAATGCCACACTCAGGAATCACAGAGATGTTCTGTCTCAGTTAATGTTACTTCACACACCAACTCAGAAGGAAAACCAAACCTGTTCTTACAGATGAGGAAGCATTTCCAGAAGCATAAGGAATGAGGCACTTAAACAATTTCTGTTAACTATTCTTTCAGAGCATCTGCTTCCCAAGGTTGCTCTTCTTCCAATTTCAGTTTGTTTTCTGCTGCAACTCCTAGAATTGCTTCAATATCTCGAATTGCCATCTGTAACAGATTCAAGGAATACAAGTTATTTAATGGGCATTATAATGGAATCCAGCAGCCAGGGTGCACAGCTGGCAGTGCCTGCCTTGAACAGGTAACAGGGTTACATGGGACAGGATGCACCAATTAAATTTACTTTTACTTTGGGGACACTTGGGGGAATTATTAGTAAATATGTACAAATCTCAGGTAAATAAAAATACAATTTGTACTCCTAATTAACTAACAGGTGTTTTATTTCACATATGTTAACTCGCAATGAAGAAAAGTTCTCTTTTATATTTTTCTTCAGTTGTTGCTTTTCATTCCCTCATACTGAAAAAAATGGGGATTTTTTTTGTTGTTTGTTCTGTAACATGTTGAAATTTAATTATGTCTTCCCCAAAATCTGTCATTTCACACTCTACTTGTCAGGGGAAAATCTACTCAGAGTGGAAAGAATCTGCTATAAATTATGTGACATGACTTAAGATACAAATCTAACACAGTGTTCCCCTTCACCTTTCACAAAACACTTAGAGACAGGATCTTGGAAAGTTTTTATAAAGTTAAAGGTGATGTAGCTCAGCAAAGGAAGTCCCTGTGGGAGGCTGAGCAATTCTCTGGAATCAAAAAGCAGCTTTGTAAGGAGTGCTTGTTCCAGGGCACGGGGTTGGATTCATTATTGCTTTCCTGGCTCCTTTGGCAGTGGGGTCATCACAGAGGAGCTCTGGAGGAAAGGTGGGGGAACCTCCCCAGAGTGAGCAGCCCCTGTGCTTTGTCCTGCCTCCCCCTCTCCACCCCAGAGCATCCACAGATGGGGACATTCAAAGAGCAGAGAAAATTGGGAACAAATCCACTTGGGAAATAGATGGCGGGGTGAGGGATGGGAACGAACGGATTAAGTACTCAGTGGCTGCCTGCTTAAAAGAAATCAGTGTTAATAATCTAAGCAGCTATTATTAACTGAGAAATTTGTTTCTAATTTAAGATTCTTACCTTGATGGTGTCCCTTTAAAATAAAGCAGGCAATTGTGACAGAACTGTGTGAGGCAGTGCCAACAGCTCCTTTGCTCTTCCAAAGGACACTCAGGAGCATTAGATTACAAATAATTTCACGCTCAAGGATGTCTCTTTTCAAAGAAAAAGTTTCAAACTTAAATTTAACTAACAGGTTCCGTGGGAGACCGACTACACTGACCCAGACACTGTAAACCACACACAGCCAGTGATAAAAAAGGAATGGTTTAGCACTTGTTTATGATCCAGCATGAGGTATTTGCAGGCCTTGTACAGAAATTAACCAGGATCGTTAGTTAATTAACACCTCACCTTAAAATTGGTCTCGCCTTGCATATTAGGTGCTGATATTTCTTGATGGATGATGAAGAGATTGCGAGCAAAGGTCAGGAGGACCCCCTGGAGATCCTCTCCGATTGTTCTGTTAATGATATCCAAACAAATGAGTTTACCAATGATTCCCTTCACATGCTTAAAAACAATCGCCCTCTCATTTGTGCCTGCCTGGTGATGGAATTTAATGAGGATTTTCAATCTCACAAGGTGAAAATCTTCAGGGAGATATGAAAGATGAGGCTCCATTTTAACTTGTCAACAGAAAGGATTTGTGTAATAAATAATTTTTATTAATCAACTTAGCGGAAGTAAGCAGAGAGGTTTCAGCTACTCCAAGTAAAAGGTTACTGCTGAGGTAGGACTGAAGCAGCAGAACCCTCGAATCACCCACATTAGTTGGCAAAAACTGTTGCTTCAGCCCAAAATTTGGGAAAGAAATTTCAGCAGTGCCAACATTCCTTAGATTGTTACAGCTTTTGAGGCTTTGGTTTCCCAGTGGTCCATACAGACTCTCCCATCCCTTATGGAACAGGGAATTACACTGAGGAATAATGTCTCTCATTTACTGGAATCGACCACAGATCTCTGATGTAATAAAACGGATAATTCTCATAGATGTTTCAGGTATTTCAGTTATTTTATAAGCTCCAACTGTTACAATCTTGAAAATATTTCCCAATTAATTAATTATGAAATTGCACTGAAAATGTGATGGTAGAGAACAGGAATCCTCTTTGCGGCAAGTTAGGTTATTTTCTTCTTGTCCTACTACCAAAAACGTGGAAATCGGATTTCTCCTTCCTGCAGAGGCTTTTTCAGTGCTGGGAGATCATTAACAGATCCCGTTTTTGCCCTCCCTCTCCTCTTTAGTCTTTCCATGTCAGTCATGCTCTCCAGAACTCTCAACATTTTCATTGCCTCCCTCTCATAGAACAGCAGGATTTCTTCCAGTGTCTCCCAGGATACACTGTTTACCTTTTTCCATAGGATCATGACATCATGGCTTGCAGGCAGTTTGACTCACAGATCCTGTTCCCAAAACCTCCTTGTTCCTCATATTCATTACTGCTCTCTAAATGTAATTTCTTACATCTGATTCCAACCAAATCTAATTCTATTTCTCATATTGTTTCTTCAATTTGTGGAGATCATTTTGAATTCTATTCCTGCCCTCCAGAACACTTGCAGGCACATCCAGCACTTGAAGAAGCTGTTTTGTTATCCAGGTCATTAATGAAATAGCTGCAGCATCAAAGGAATACAGAACAGGCTGAGAACAGAACGCTTCAGCTCCTCACTTATTACATCCTATTTTGGCAAGAAACTTGGGGAAGAACAATATAAAAAGGCATTAAACTTCACCCTCCTTGCCTCCTGGAAGTCAGGTTTTTAATAATGTTGCCTAGAAGAGTAAGCCTGTGCTAATCCATGTGAGAGATTGCTCCTGACAGGGAATACAGCTCTCCTGAAGCCAATTCCAGCAGGTCCTGAGCCTGCAGTGCCACCAGCCTTTGGGCTCAGCACATTCCTGTCCTTCTTTTATTACTGAAATGCTTAAAGCCTCCCTAAAACCCTCCCAAAGGCCAATCTTGGAAGAAGTCAGTGCACTTCTGTGAGCAGGAGGTGACAGCCAGGTGCTCAGGCTGTTCATTCCCTCCCTGGCCTTTATCACTCCCTGCACACCCAGAGTGCTCCCAGCTCTTTGTCACCCTGGGGAAGGGACAGCCCACACTTACATCATTCCCAGTCTGTGTCGCTTCTGGTCTTCATACAATACAAACACTGTTCCCTGTTTTTCCTGTTAAATAAAAGGACAAAGCTGCTTTATTTATTCCTAAAATATTGGTAATGGTAATAAACGTGTTTGTTACACTAAGTACACACCCATAGGTAAGAAGGGCTGGTTTGGAATTGTGTGTAAGGAATTATTGCTCAGTTTAAATAGATTATTGCTCTAACCTATTGTAGAGAATACAATAAATGCAGCAGAATCTATTCAACAGCAAATATTTGGGTACCAAAGCAGTAAGAGATGGTCAAAAGCATCTTAAAAATTATCTCCTTACACACTTATTTTTATCAAGAAGTAGATTAACCCCTAGAAGTTTTACACACACATAACTGGAAAGAAAAATAGGTGGATGTGGCATTTGAGCACATGGTTTAGTGGTGAACATGGGGGTGTTGGGTTTATGGTTGAATGATCTTAAAAGTGTTTTCCAACCCAAACAATTCTATGATTTATGATTTACATTGCTCTAAGTGGTTTTACCATATTAGAATTTACAAACAAAAATTCTGCAGAGCGAATAGCACATTTTCTCATCTTTCCCCTTCATACCTGGAGGTCAAATCCAACCCCACGAGCTTTACACGTGTGGAGGAGAAGGTTGTAGGAGATCTCTGAGAGGCTGGAATGCCTCAGCTGGCTGCTGGCCACGGCACACCGCAGGCTGCTTGGGGCAGGCTGGAGAGAAAAACACAGGATTCCTCATTTTCACACCAGTTTATATCAGAACCCAACATCTACACGGTAAATTACTGACTTTTCGCAAGGGATGGAACAACAGGATGGGGGGAATGGCTTCTCACTGCCAGAGGGCAGGGATAGATAGGGTATTGGGAAGGAATTTCCCTGGGAGGGTGGGGAGGGGCTAGCAGAGGATGCCCAGAGCAGCTGTGGCTGCCCCTGGATCCCTGGAAGTGTCCAAGGCCAGGTTGGACGGGGCTTGGAGCACCCTGGGACAGTGGAAGGTGTCCCTGCCCATGGCAGGGGGTGGGATGAGATGGGTTTTAAGGTCCCTTCCAACCCAAATAATCTTGGGGATCTGTGAATCTATAAATGGCGTTTTGCCAGTGAACTCATGTTAAGTGTGGAGTAAGAGTCCATTTGGAGAAATTCCTGTTCCTCAGAGGGTCTGCTGGACACAGACATTTCCATAAACCCCTGTATTATAGATCAGATCTACAGAATGGCTCTTTATGAACCACATTTTGGTGTTTTCACAGCTTCAGTGGACACTGAGCTCTGTGAGGTCACTATGAATCCAACCCAGCCTTGGACACTTTCAGGGATCCAGGGGCAGCCACAGCTTCTCTGGGCACCCTGTGCCAGGGCCTCCCCACCCTCACAGGGAGGGATTTATTCCCAATATCCCATCTGACCCTGCCCTCTCTCTCCCTTGCCGGTGCTGCATCGAGTTTAAACTCTTAGCAGTGCTTAGGCCAGAAGAACAGAGATGTTGCTTTGAGGAGCAGTGAGGAGAGCTGTTCTCCTAAATCAGGTCTTTCCTGATGTTAGTTTTAATGCTGGACTGTTCCCTGGGAGCAGGGACACTGCACGTCAAAGCATGAAATTTACAGTATTTTCCCTAAAATGATATTTGTTTTGACATTGACTCATTTAAATTGACATAGCTGAAATCCTTATCTAATACATCTCTGCCTGAAAATTAATCATGTTTATAATATTCTGAGAATTAATAACACCCATTGCTCAAGTCATTAACTTAAAAAAGGAGCTTCCAAAATCTGTTCTCTGCAGTAGGGGACCACAAATAAATGAATGCTTGATAAAATAATCCAAGCAGCAGTTTAACAAGCGTAAACTTGAATGTGGCTGCAATAACACAGAACTATTGTTTAAGGGTTGGCATCAGGTTGATGAGGTGCTTATTTCAGCTACAAAGCATGCATACACATGCATAATGAACTGCAGGATGAATTATTAATGTGTTGCTTATTTAGCCTCATCTGTCTAGAAGATAATGTATCCTAACTATAATGAGTGATTGGTTTTGTACATAATTACAGGAGCAGCAGTATCTAGGAAATTTGTTCTTTCAAAGAAGGAGTTCTAAAAATAAAATCCTCACACAAACTCCGGGGCTGCTCCATTTTATCAAAATCAACGCTACCAGCATGGAGAATATCTAATCAATTAAAAGGGACAGAATCATTATTAACATCATAATTTTACACAAAGTGTTTTACTTAATCATTCATTACAGATCATGTGCTGTAAAAACATTTGTCTCTTGGTTTGTTTCTTTTTCTCTTTTCCTGGGCGACTGCAGTCTTGTAGTTAACTCTTCAGGAGATAAAAATCTCAGAAATACAGGAAGAATTAAAAATAAAGGATATAATGACAATTCATGTTAATTCTGACAGAAGTTTAATTAAAAAAAAAAAGTTGCTACTTGATTACTTTTCATTTCTAAAACTTGGACTACTGGGACTAATCAGATCTAATTTACTTCTCACCAACTAAAAGTGGTTGCTTGAGGAGAACAATGGATCAAGAGCTCGTTAACCTCTAAATTACAGCTCCATGACACTTCTGGAATGGTGATACATTCCCTCCTCTACATATGGAAAAAAAGGGAGTTGTGGATCTTCTGTCAAAATGTGGCACACAGCCTTTGTTTTTTATCCACGTGTATGTACACAGACATACATTTCTTACGTTCACTTTTCTAAAGACCTTTCTTCCCATTTTATAGAATCACAGAACATTTGGATTGGAAGGGACCTTAAAGCCCATCCAGTCCCATCCCTGCCATGGGCAGGGACACCTTCCACTATCCCAGGGAGCTCCAAGCACTGTCCAACCTGGACTTGGACACTTCCAGGGATGGGATTGTTTCACTTTAACTGCTACTGTGCTGTTATCCCATGACTTTATTAACCTTGTAAAATCCAAGGGTAGCAGTTTAAAACCTGAAGAGAGCAGATTCAGCTCCTCTAGAACAGATAAACTCATTGGTAGTGACATGAATGATTATATTTGGGAACATTTCACTGCTCACAGGTTTTGTCCCCTCGTGCTGAATCCGTTGGCTTCTGCTTTCCTTTGATCCAAGAGGTCCTTGCAGGCGGCTGGAGCCACAATCCAGATTTCCATCTGTCATGTACAACAGGAGCTGAGTCAGGGCCAGCTGGTCACTGTAGCAAAGGTCAAGGTCTGTTGCCCACACCTAATCAAAACAAAGAGGGGCATTCAAATAAACTGAAAAGAAGAAGAGTAAAATTCAGCAATTTTGAAGGAACGTCTCTGCCTTTATTGTTCTAAGTGTTGGCGTTCCTGCTTTTGGCTTCCTGGCGCTGGAGCAGTGCTGGCAGTCATGAAGATCTTAGGAAGGAATCCTTCCCTGTGAGGGTGGGGAGGCCCTGGCACAGGGTGCCCAGAGAAGCTGTGGCTGCCCCTGGATCCCTGGAATTGTCCAAGGCCAGGTTGGAAAAGGCTTGGAGCCACTTGGGATAAGGAAGGTGTCCCTGCCCATGGCAGGGGGTGGAACGGGATGGGCTTTAAGGTCCCTTCCAACCCAAACCATTCCAGGATTCTATGATTCCACAAACCACTTCCAAACAGGAACAACCAGAACTCTTCTGTAACTTCAGAAATAATTTCTCAGGCAGGACTTACGAGGCTGAGGGAAGCACTATGAATTGCTTCTGCAAGGCTCCTCCACCCCAATAACCAGAGCTTGGTTTTCCCAGGAGTTTTTCCCACTTAAAAAATCCCTGTGCCTACTGTGCCAGTGAGCAATGTTCCTACACACCAATATCTGCCCTACAGTGGACCCCTTAAAACAAATCTCCCAGTGAACAACTTGCCTAAGCCCTGGAATGGTAAATGGAGTCATTATAAGGATATTAAGGGGTCAGGCAGCCAAGGCCTCTTGGAAAACTGGAGTTAATTTCAGAATCATATGCACATGGTAATGCCCTTTATAATGGGGAATAAATCACCCCAGTAACAGTTGTTAATATCTAACTGCCAAGTATCTGTTGCTGTATTAAAGATCCTATTTGTCAACTTAAATATTTCCTGCTGCATGGTCTAAAATGCAAATTGGATGCTAATGGCTGGCTTTACTTAGTAATAGGGGACTGTTCCCCAATTATACTACTTAATTTTCTTCAATAATTTATTGTTTATCATCACTTCTGCAAGACAGGAAGAACTTTGCTGTCCATTTGTACTTTTCCAGTATGTGCTAACCTTTTCAACGAGCCAAATAATAATGATAAACTATTCATATTTTGGGAGTGTTCCATTAATTTTGATAAATATTATCAACAAATCTGTGTCAATATGTCCTAGATCTTGTCTGAGCTAGGTTTTACACTCTCAGTTAAAACTTTGCCCTCAGAAAGAGGTGGCAGGGCCACATGAGAGAGCCAGGGACCCAAAACTTGGATATCTGAGGGCTGTTCACTGGCTCCAACGGAACTGTTTGCTCTTAACCCAGACCCTGATATTACACCTGACCTCAAAAACCACACCTGGAAGCTTTGCTGAGCACAAACAGAGCCACAGGAGGCAAGCTGGACTGAAGGGCGACCATAAAAAAGGTTAAGCAAAGACATCCCCGCAACTGAAGTGAGTACCAGAGCAGAGTCCTGGCAAAATGCAGGGGATGAGTTGAGGATTTACCAGCAGATAAAACATTAAAAAAGCAGCCTGGCAAACCTAAGCAGCCATTAGCAGTAGATAAGTTCATTCCACCCTCTCAGGGATTCACACAAACCCTACCAGGCGTGGGGTAGCACGTACATTGTGCAGGAGTTACTCCCCAAATCCCACATTGTCAGTGACTACAATTAGAATATGTGCAAGTGACATTGTTTTGATTTCAGATGTAGAGAAAAACCCATGAATTACTCATGTGATCCATTTCACATCATCTAAACAAAACCCCAGCATGCCAGCCCGGCTCCAGTGCCCGCTGGCGCATTCCCAGGAGCTGCTCTGGGAAGGACAGGAGCACTCCTGCATCCCCTGCTCCAGGGAATGGCTCCAGCTTGCCCAAGGAAGGGACTGTGAGAAGAGGGAAGAACAGAAAACACTTTTAGCAGAGCAACTTTTGTGCTGGAAATCATGAGATTGACCAAATACTGGCTTAAGGAATTTCTGTTTTCTTCCAAAGAGGATTAAATAGTTTTTGGACATGGTTTCATCATCTCAGACCAATTTATGCTGCTGCCTACAAAATTAAGGGCTTGGATCCCCAGGGGCATGAAGGAAGGTGTCTATCCCCTCCCCTGCTGTGACAAAGGAGAGCTCCAAAACCTCGTTAAGCTTCACGTTCTACTTAGGTAAAATCATAGTATATTTTGCATTTTCCAATATAAGGTGTGGGGAGGAGGAGGAGGAAGGCAAACATGGCTGGAAGCCACCTGTCCACCTCCTTTCATCCCTGAGCCTGCGGCTGAACCACCCCTGTTGGAACTTAGAGCAGCCAAATGGCCACTTCTTGGTGCCAGCTGGGATCACCCCCAAGGATTGTTTTCCTGGCTCAGGACTCTCAGAGAACACGTTATTGTGGCCATGTCCCTTCCTGTCCTGGCCATGACCCAGAACATCCCTAACATGGGGAGAAAGGAAGAAAGATCAGATGGCACAAGATTTTCCAGCTTTATCCTAGCAGGGGATTCCCTTTTGCCATGGAAACATAAAAATGGCCTTTAAATCCCCTTTGTGCTGCTACAGAAATGGGAAAACACAGAGCCTGGACAAGGGGTCTGACCAGATGAACCAACTCCTCCAGTAAATCAGGAGCTCTTAGGAGATGACCTGTGCAGAGGTCAAGTTTAAGTAAAGAACGATACAATCCTACAGATTAACAAACATCTATTATTGAGCCCATCCTCATGTTCTGAGCATCTACAACAAAGGCACGTATTAATTGCACGCATTTATGATTGGAGGTGTCAAATCCTGATAGGATTGCATGGAAAATTAGCAGAACACATGGAGTTTTCACCTGAAATTCAGGGATTTTCAGAATTTATGTTCAGAAAATAAACTGGAACAGAGCAGCCTAGAACTGACACTTGATTTTCAAAGTTCAAAGGCAGAAGGTAGAGGCAGTAGTTAAGATTTTAGACAGATTTAAGACTGGTTTTAGGTCAAGCTAAGCAGAGCACAGAGATCAGGACTCTCCAGAATCCCACCAGTGGAAAAAAATGAGTTAGAAATACATCCTGCAAGACTTGCTGGCTGTTTATCCAAGGAAATATGTGCTTCCAGGAGAGTCTCTTTTGGCATGCACAGCTTCAGAGCCGGTGCTTCATGGAGAAGACATCTCAAGTGAATAAAGTCACAATTATGCTGGAATTCTTTACAGCTTCCATAAAAATGCTTCAGCTTTAAAACATAAACTTGAGAAGGGAAGAAAACATAAATTCTTAAAGAGTTACTAAATTACAGCTCTGCTTTCTTCCGTTTAACTGTTTTATCTGCGTCTGGTATCGACGTCTGCGTTACTGTAAAGAGCACCCGTGCTATTTTTAAAGAAGTGCTTGAACGATACTGTAAAAATGTCAATTAGTAAAATATTAATGCAACTGGGGCGCTGGAAAGAGAGTGTCTTTTATGACTTTTAAAATTTGCACGAGAATTGATTCCAGCAGTGCTGGCAGGCTCTTATCTGGCTGCCATCTCGTGGCAGCTGCTGGGATGGGCTGGGGCTCGCCCACAAACTTCAATTTTAGGGCTCTACAACTCCTCTGTCCTGGTGGATATAGGACTGGGAGATCGTTAATGACAACACCGTGGCTCCTGTTGGAAAACAGCACATAGAAAAAATGCTGTGTTCTGTCTGGAGAGACCCTCAGACATGAGCGGGAATTGTCCAATCCCGTTTTTCCAGTGTTTTTCCAGTGTTCCCTCATTACTGCTGGGAAAGGCTGAGGCTGTGCAAAAGCCATCAGACCCACAGAAAAGGTGACTTAGGATCCTGCTTCTTCAAACTATCCATCCACAGAGCTGTGGAGGTAAGGAAGTTGATCTGTTTAAATATTCCCACTCAATTCAGTGGATTTATTTGGGTGCAGCTCCCAGCTGGGATCTGAGCAGCAGGGATCTGACTGTCAATAACTGGGGAGGATTTCACTCTGAGGGGCCAAGGCTTTGCTCTGAATGATCATCTTGGAAAATAAAGTGGGAATCAGAAGTGATTCAGTCCAAATTCTGCACCTAATTCTTCTCCACTTCTTCCCCAAAACACTGAAAACAGCGTCTCCATCTCCCTTCCCCTCAGGAACAAGGCACAGGTGCCTGTAGCTGAGATAGAAATAGATTCCTGAGGCAAACAGGGAATTGTGTGGAGTCCCAGCTTTCCCTGCCCCTTGGATCTCACAGCCAGGGGCTTGTGGCAGCCAAGGCTGTGTCCTCCCACTGAGCTGTATGTGACAACACATGTTGTTCCTTATCCATCCCTTTGCTCCTAGTGCTCTCCAAAGGTTAATATGTTCTGTAAAACACACTTGGAAAGAATTCCTGAGTATCCTGGACTCCCAGGAAATGCATCTGAGCCTTCCATCTACTGCATTCAAATGTACACTTGTGAAATGAGTGAGCAGATCTTCCAAGGGTCTAATAGGATTTCTTGTTTGCCAAAAACACTGTGCTTTCAGGAACACAAGCCTTTGTGTGATCTTTCTCTCCCAAGACAGATGGCCTCACTAATTACCTCTACATCCAGTTAAATTTAAAAACCTGTGCTTAAATAATGTTAAAGTTGTGGTACATGCTGATAAACATGGGAATATTAAGGTAAAATTAGATGGGAACAAGGGAAGAAAACCAAGATGGAGCAGACAGGAATCCTAAGAAGCCACAAGAATTACTGAATAATTTAATGAGTCCTTGTTTGTGCCAGGAAATGTCACAACCTTAATAATCTAGGAAGTATTCCTGCATTTCAGTGAAATCCTGGCTTGAGTAAAGCAATTGGCAAAACTCCCATGGACTTCCACGGGTGAGAATGTCATCCCTTAATCTTTTTAAAGCAACTTTCCATGGAAGTTGTCCAATATGGCTTATCCAGAATTCTAATTACAATGCTGTGAACATCCCTTTTGGGAGTCAAATATAACTGGGATCTGAATTTCAGAGCTGACAAACTACTGTGAGAGTGAGGCCCTGTCACAGGGTGCCCAGAGAAGCTGTGGCTGCCCCTGCATCCCTGCAAGTGTCCAAGGCCAGGTTGGACATTGGGGCTTGGAGCACCCTGGGGTAGTGGAAGGCGTCCCTGCCCATGGCAGGGGATGAAACGAGATGATCTTGAAAGTCCCTTCCCACCCAAGCCATTCCATGATTCCATGATTATTCTGATTCTCTGGTTCACCACAGCCACCCTACAGTGGATCAGTTACCAAAAACCTGAAAGTTCTGCAGTTCCCCACAGCCTTAAAATCCAGAGATGTTCCCTTTTACAGTCAAACACATCTTAATACTGAGGGTCCTCAGTGAAGATTCCAGAATAAAACATCATGAGAGTGAAAAACAAGGAGATGCATCAGGTCTACATTTGATGCTGTTAGAATACCCACATGCTTTCCTCAGTTCACATGCCCCAGAGTTTGAAAACTGTTTGTTCCAAAGGGCAAAGCTTTCTCCTGACATTTTCTGGAGTTCCATAGGAAAGTTGGCATTTCTTGATCTCAGGGAGACAGTGTGAGGTAACAGACCTGCCCCACTCACCTGCTGCTCCCTTGTCTGCGGATGGGTGAAAGCCACAAAATCAACGGAGAAGTAGCCAAGCACTCCTTTGGATTTACAGACCTCCCCAATTTTTGAGCAGAGTGAGTTAAGAACTGCTGGATCCACGGAACGTTGTGGGATGGTGGTGCCAGAAGATCTGAGGGGTCCCTCAGCATGGAGCTGGTCTCCAGATGACACCATTGTCACCTCCCCTGTTGGCTCTACCAGCAGATCCACTGTCAGGTTGGTGATGCTGGCAGAGAACGGGAAGGCTTCGATCACTCCACCTGGAATTAGAAAGGAATTATCTGTCCAGCTTGGAATCAAATCCACAAGTGCTGCCCTTCAGGGTGCACAGGATGGAGCCACCAGCTCCAGGGGGGTTGGAGATACAGCAAATAAATCAGTGGAATGGGAGCAGCAGAGCCAGAACCGTGGATCTCTTGGAGGAGAAAGGAGTTCAGTTAGTGGCTTTTCAGTCCCACTTCCAAACTGGATAAATCCCACAGCTGACTGGAGAAACAGGCTCTGGGGTAGCAGGAGTGAATCCAGGTCAACACCAGGCCCAGGACAGCTGGGAAGTGCAATGTTGGGACAGGGAATAGGATAACTCCTGCTGTGAGCTCATCTTGTGGACTCCCATCTGTACAATGGTCCTAGATAAGAGTCTGCCTGTGGCATTCATCCACAAAAGGAACTCGGCATGGAAATAACAGCTTCCAGCATGGTTTTCCACAGGAAGATCACCAAGACAACTGTTTGGAATTGTGGATTTGCCTTTTTATTGCATATAATGCCATAACCCAATTTTGGGTTATGTTGGGATAAACTACTATGTAATAAAATTGGTACTAGATGTGCTAAGTGGCATTATTCAAAAAGAAAAATACCTTCAAAGCTTTGATTCATCCTTGTCTCTTCCATGAAGAAATACATAAAGAAATGTATATATGAAATATTCTTACATTTACCTACACTCATGTGCTGAAATTCCCTAACGCCTTTCCCCAAATGTGACAGTCTTTGGTGCAGCACCCAAGGATTAAGGAGTTGGTGCTTATGGATTCAGAATCCAGAGTTAATATAGGTAAACGCTTGGACAGGACAAATGAGTGATAGAACAGTGGCCTATAATTCATTGGTAAATGAACATTTGAAGCATAATGGAGAAATAAAAGGAGATAAATATTTAAATGGGCCCAAGACTAACAAGAATATGGCAGACAATATGGCATAATTACTCCTTATAACACTTCACAGCGACTTTGCAGTCTTATTTACCTTGACTAAGAAATGTTTGGAGGAATTTTTCCCATGTAGGGAATCGTTTCTCATTGACTGGCTGTACGTGCTGTGCTAAAAGGCCCGGCAGCTCCTGGGAGATCTTCACCAAAGCTAGCTCCTGCAGAAACAAATTAAATAGAACCACAAGCAATTTTACTACAGAAATGAAAACTGCTTGTGGGGTGATTAAAAACCAGGCCTCCAACAGGCAAAAAAAAAAAAAAAAATGTGGTTACTGTTTACCCACAGTCAGGAAGCCTTTTTTAATTTTTCTACTTGCTCCTCTTCCCTCCTTCTGCAAACTGTCCTTCTCTGAAAGCCAATCCCCCCTCAGCACAGCATCTCTTGCATTATAATTTATATCAATAATTGGATCTGGCATCTGAAAATGCCAAGTACTTGGTAACTGCTTTGGGATCAATACCAGCAGTCAATAACTTGTACATCACTTGTATTTTGAAGCAGCATATTGAAATAGTCACATATGCCAGCAGCAGTTTTACTGGTTCTATGTTTAAGCTCTTATATCAACCCAAATACCCTTTAGTTAGAAAAAAAATACGAATAATCAAGCAAAAGCATTTCTAAAGCAGGAGATATCCTTTTAAATCTGTAAAATATCTGTAACAAATTCCCAAGCGCCTGTGTCTTTGGTGGAGTTTGATTAGTCACTCCACAGCTAAACCAGCTTTTTTCCTAGTTTTAAATTCTTTATTATCACACACACAGCCCAGCCCCATTAAATACAGAAAGTAACTGCACTGCTTTTACTGCTCCCCAAAGTCCCAGAAGAACATGAGCATATAAAGTGCAAGGACCCTGACTGGATTGCTTCAGGCTCCTTTTCTTGCTGCTTCATGAGCCTCCCTCCGCTCCCCCAGGGCTCTTTGCCTCTGTTTTACATCCCCTCTCCTCAGCACCCCATGCTGCAGCAGATGACCAGCCCTCCTCTGATCCTGCCAATGTCCTCAGCCACAATCACTTTATCTCAGGCTCTGGAGGAACATGATGAAACCTTATGGCTGACAGCTAAGAATAGCAAATAAAAAATTAAAGCTGTTTTTCCAGAGCAGTGAGCTTGAAGAGAGGGGCTTTGTCATGGAGCACATGATGTAAAGTAACCAAAAATGCAAATTCAAAATCACTCCGCTGTGATTTACCTACCAGAATGAGAAGGATGGAGCAATGATCAGAATCCCAGGATGGCTTGGGTGGGAAGGGACTTTAAATCCCATCCCATTCCACCCCTGCCATGGGCAGGGACACCTTCCACTATCCCAGGCTGCTCCAAGCCCCATCCAGCCTTGGACACTTCCAGGGATGGGGCAGCCACAGCTTCTCTGGACAATTGGGCAATTAGAGATTAACTCTGCATGCAGGAGACCTGGATAAACCCTGGTCCTGACTGCAGTCACCTTGAGGCTTCAGGAAGGGGATTTTCCATCTGCGCCTCAGCTGCCCAGCCATGAAAAGGGGACAATTGCTGTCCCTACCTCACATGGAATTGAGGGAAAAAATGCCTTAAAAATATCAAGGTGCTTAGATAGCAATGCTGATCTGGGCTATGTGAGCTCCTATCATATAATAAGGAGAAAAGTATGTTGTTGACCGAAAAAATATCACAAAAAAAGGGTTAAAAAGGGTTTTAGTCAGTATATCAATACACTAAGCAGCACAACCTCATGGCAAAAACAAAGGAGCACATAAACCATGAGATCCAAGCTCAGAATTTACCCAACTTCAGGTCTTACCCTGCTCATTTCCTTAGGATCTGAAGGAGGAATTTCAGTTTTGGATGGCTCAGCTGACTGAAACAGCAGAGTAGTGAGCAAATATCCATTGGCCTTGTGTGGGTTTGTATTTGTGCTGAATTATTGCTGAGCCAACAAGGCACAAGCTGAGGCGGCTCATGAAAATAAACGTGGCTTTGGAGAGAGGATGTGAGCCATGATGGATGGCCTGGAATTGCTGCCCCACAAATCAGTTCACAGTAGTGCATCCAGCAACACCTCTGTCACTCCCAGTCTCATCCCTGAGACCTGCTGACTTTGGGTATTGTGCAATTTAAACAGAAATATAAAAACAAACAAAGCAAGAGGTGTGCAGTGGCTGCCTGAAAGCTTTTGATAAATCACAGGGAAAAAACCCCAGAAACAGGAATCTCTGCTGGATGTGGAGGCATTTGGGAGTGCTGTGCCCAAGCTTGTGTAAGTAACAATGAAACTGTGAGCATGTAACGTGGGACACAACCTTCCAGTGCAACAATTCCGAGCTGTATCTCCTTTCGGACAGAGCTGGAGGATCACACATGGCTCTGGAAGAAACTTCCCTAAACTGGGTGCAAAATGAGGCAGAACTTTCAAGGGACTTTTTCTCTGCCTTTTAAATTTTCTTCTTGCACGTCTAAGGCATGGCTCCTTCAGGATAAGAAATCATGGAATCCTGGAATGGTTTGGGTTTGGAGGGACCTTAAAGTTCATCCCAATGCCACGGGCAGAGACACCTTCCACTATATCCCAGGGTGCTTTAAGTCCTGTCTAACCTGGCCTTGGACATTTGCATGGATCCAGGGGCAGCCACAGCTTCTCTGGCACCCTCAGCACTGGTGACTGTGAAAGATATGAGCACCAAACCCAGCTGTCTGACAGAAAGAAAACAGAATTTTAAACAAATAATCAATTCAAGAAAATCTGACAAACTTCCCTTGAGCTCCAACCCAGTGCTTTGAACAATGCCTGGGCAAGCAGGGTGTTCACAGAAGAGAGTCGGGCAACCACTCTTTAAGGATCAGCACCTGGAATTCTGGTTGGAGTTTTTTTGCAACTGTAAGCTCTAAAAAGGCAATAACCCTGATTATAGGGATTTTTAGTAAGCAAACTCAAGCCTGGATCCAACATTCACTCATGAAGTCAAACCTTTTAAAAAAGATCAGTGCTCAGCTGGCTAATTTCATTTAAATTGGACAGTATCTCCAGCAGAGCCTACCAATGTTTTATCTCTTGATGTGGCCCAAAACAATCCAGGATCACAGGCTCAATGAAAACAGGGAGCATTTGTTCAAATCTTGCAGCTGATGTTTCTTGGTAGCAGTAAAAATGAGCAGCTCAAATACTGTTTACATCATGGAGAAATCTTTACATCTCTCCAAATTGGTTCTGCACCTTTTTATAACAATGAACAAGCACCCAAAAAAACCCCCCAAAACAAAAAAAAAAAAAACCCAGCTTTTCCCCACTAAATGAAAAAAAATTCTCACCCTTCAGCAAGATGAATTTTGAAAGGTTTTCTTAGGCAGTTGCAACAAAAAATTAGGACCAAATGTGGCAGATGTTGAAGGCAGCGGTAGGAAATCTGCTGGAGACAGATCAGCCAGCAAGGAAAAGCCTGTTGAGAAGAGAAGTAAATAAATAGGAAGAAGAAACAGGAAGAAAGACCTGGGGAAATAAAGAGGCTGCAGAGCAGGATGCATAAGACCCAGGGCTTTTTAGCTAAAAATCAGATGGAAAGGAAGTTATTTAGACTTTGCAAGCAAATAGAGTGAAAAAAGCAACTCCAAACAAGAAAAGCTGAGTGGGCCAGAGAGGAATAAAATCAGCAGAGAGCTCCTGAGCAATACAAACTGCCACGACTCTGCTGCAGTCAATGAAGCTGGGGCAATTTATGCCACTTGGATGGCACAATGACAATTCCTACCATTTATAAGTACATCCTTTCTGTTGTGATCAGTGGAGCTGGGATAACGTATTCCAGCTGCCTGGATGGGAATTGGTCCAGCCCAGCTTATTCTGATGTTCTCAGTGACACCAGCAACCACAGAAGAAGCCAGTGACTGCTGCCTGAATGTCCAAATAACTCCCATTATTTCCTATTTTGCAAATTAAATTGATTGGACACTTTTTTCCTAATTTGGAGAGGTCCACCCTGGCCAGGACCACAAAGTACCACAGTGAACAGAATAAATGGAGAGGTCTATAAAACTGGGAATGGTTTCGGAAGTGACACACTGAGCACCCTCTCTCTACTTAAAGTTTGCCTCCTGATTTAAAGCCCGGGCTTTTCACTGTTAACTGCAAATTTTAAAATTAAAAAGTGCCAATTTTGCCTTTCCCGAGCTGGAAAAGCATGTTCAGAGCTCAGGTCCCATCATGGCAAACTGCCGTCATTACCTCCTCACACAAATGTTTTTCGTATGTAAAATTGCTTTGTAAAATATTTGCTCCATCTGCTGAAAGGAGCAAAGACAATTTTCCCTGATAGCTAATGGCCCATTTCAGCTGCCTGGCAAACGGGGCTGCCACTGGCATTAAGTGGGATGCTGCAAACAGAGCCCAGAATTCCGTGCTTCCTGGGCTCATCCTTCCCAGGAGCCCGGCCCTCGCTCGGAGCCGGACAAGGGGTTGGGATTGCTCCCACTCAAGGGGCTTTTTGTGGGGCTGGGGCACATCTGCCACGCTTCAATAGAGCCCCACAAAGCAGCCCCTTCCCGGGACTCCCAGAACAAGGAGCTTAGTTCCCTTTCAACTTGCCAGCACTTAAAGTGCTGTTCCTTTTTTCACACCACATGGGGCCACGGCTCTCTGGCCGGGCTCACACTGCCACTCCACACGCTGAGGGTTTCCATATAGAAAGATCAAGCACTTCTTTTAATTCTAAATTCGACTACAGACACACACACATACAAAAACCCCACAAAACCCCCTCTGCCCTGGACCAAACCCCTTCCCAATCGCTTCTTTCATTGTGCACTTTCCTATTTACCATCCATTGAAAAGCACATGTTTACATTGTGCCCTGAACTACTTCAACATCTGCTAACAGACCAATAAAAAATAAATAAACCAGGATTGTTTAGGAAGAGAGATCCTTCCCTATTTCCTGCAAACACTCCTAAGCTGGCAGCAGCAATATGCTGCCAGATCCCCGCTCGGAAAACAATCTATGCAGGGAAATCAAAGATCAAATCAGCGCTGCCAAAAATCAGCCAGAAAAAGGATCTTGAAAGTGCTATGAACCCCTCAAAGAATTCTGCACGACTATGCACTGAATGTTAGTTTAAGATTAGGATAATTTTATTAATTAGTTTGCTTTCTAATCCAAATAAATATTCCAAAAGTGTGTCTTTTGCAAGGTGCATCCTGCATGTTCAAGGTTCCCCACACCTTCCTTCAGAGAAAAGAAAACGCAATTGTCATGATCTCCAAAAAGCTTTCTTCTAAACAACAGTCATATATTTATTTCAAATGCAGCTTTTGTAAGTTCAGGATATTGGGATGTTAATCCTCATACTAAATGAGATCAGGAATATTTGAAGGCATTTTCCTGTTTTTTAGTGAGATTTCTGCAAGTGCACAGACAATTCTGATGCCCTCAGATTAAAATTATTTTCCCAATTAATCGAGTTTTCTCTATTTCAATCTCTATAAATTTAATGCACTTTTGTGACTTGCTCTCCTTTGTGGCTTGTATCTCTAAAGAAAATATTCTAATGAATTTCAGAAAGAAAAAAACCTTATACAGAAACCCCACAGTCACTTCCCAGGAATTTTATGGAAATTGCTGTAATGCTACGGGAATTGTCAGACAAAACCTGCATTGTGTTTCACAAACAACACACACTTAAATTCCTTTTATTCCCAGAGTTGCCTATGTGTTACTTTTTGGATTTTAGCAAAACAAACATTTTTAAAATAATCCAAGCAGGCATTTTATTGGCTGCACCAACATTAAGGCATTTCAGATTTCTTTAGTGCTCTTGCTTTATCCTCTCCTTCCCCACTGTTATTGCTACAAACTGGCACTTAAATTCAATTGATTCAGAATATTCTGGATCCATATGGCCTAAAACCCTGGAGCTGAAGTTCTGATATTGCCTCACTGCTGTTTTCTAGCATTTGCCTCTCCTCCAGTCCCCAGATGGTGGAAGTAACATTTAAACCTCCTTTTCCTCTGCCTTGTACAATAGACCTTGGCACCATTTCAACTGTTTACTCCGGTAATTAACAGCACTGATACCACAACAATTACAACTCCTACAATCTTAGCACAATAATGCTATGAATTAGTGAGAGCTAATGGCTGGAAGGTATAGTGGTTCCAGACTGCGAGATCTGTGCATTTTTAGAATAAAATAAAAGGTAGGAACAGCACGCTGGCGGTAGACAATGATTACCTAGTAATTAGTTTACACAAAGCTTCCTATTTAATGGCAAAACGCTGTAATTAACGCGTGACAGAAAATCAAAGGGTACTTTGTAAGCATATGAAAAATTAACACTGCAGGCCTATAGCTTTATGTACTGATTAGGAGCATATTAAATCAATAGGACATACAGCCCAACAGCTTGCAGAGCTCATGCTTGTGGCTCAGGAGCGATATCCCAGCTTTCACTGAGCCCAGGGATACAATTCTGCTTCATTTTACCTCAGATTTGCACATCACCTCAAACACCACCATGGCAGACACACAGATAATCTTAACAAATTGAGGATTGTGTGCAGGTACAGGGAATGTTTCAATTATTTGGGATAATTGCTGGCAGAGCACTGCTCACACTAAGAAACCTGCAGCACTACTCCTTTACATCATCAGCTTCTCCTGAAGTCTTTGGGTTCCCTCTTCTTTCCTGAATAAAGACAATACCAGTTAGAAGAAATGTTAAAAACCTGTCAAAATGCTGGAAATGCATTTTCTGGGGATCTGTCAGAATTTCTGGCCTTCTTCAGGCTGGAAAAATACCACACCTGCAATTCCACTTCACGACAGGCTCCCTAAGAACCCCCTCCGTGGGCTTTAGGTGTTACACTGAGATCAATTAAAAAAACCAGGAAACAAAGCAGTGTTAGGAAGCTCTACTGTGTTCAAAGGAGGTCAGAAAGGAGTGTGCTGGCAGTGGCAGGTTTCTGAAATTACATTTTTGATGAATTGGTTTTATCCTGATTTGTTTGCAAACACACACCCTACTCTGAATTCCTTAACTCAGTAAAGAAACAAGATGTGGTATGGAAGCTCCAGGTGTCCAGTGCATGGAATTCATCCAACCAGGACACAATCTGCTCCCACTATTCCTGATTTCCAGGTAATCCCAGAGTTCATCTATTACTTAGTACAGGACTTCCAAAAACTGACCAAAAAATGTTTCATTTAAAGGAACATCCAGCATTTTGCATTACTATTTTCCAACAGCAATCAATGCAAAATCCTGCAAGCAGCATCCAAATCTTGTTTTATGTGATTCAGACCAAAAGTTGTCCAGATTTGTCACCTTTTGAAAAGATTATGATTTCCTCATTGTAGTAAGTTAACCAAATTATGGCCTATAAGGAAAAGAAACAGCAACAAAATCCTCTGACTCAACTGGAGGAGGAAGATTCAAACATTTTTCTAGCAGGGGCTGCCCAAGTGCATTAAATCACCTTTTTTTGCTCTACAACAGATATTTAGTGGAGAGTTTTGAAATGGTTGTGTAGCTATCACCAGTTTTAAGGCCTTATTGAGAGAGTATTTATTGCTTGCTTTTCTGTGTCTTGTTCTATCCCTGGATTTTCAGCTCTTCTTTATCCCTTTTTTTTGTCTCCAGCCTGATCTTTGTTATTTTCAGACTTGCTGCAACGTAAACTCACATCATGTTGTTGGTCCTGGTGGTTAATTAAGTCACAGGATAATAAAAGATAATTCTAAAATTAATTTCAGTAGTAATTTAATCTAGCGATTTACTATTTACAGCTCCATAGTTATGCAAGAGGATAGGATCCTGCAGTCCTGTGTTATTTATATAAAAGGGAATTGCTAAAAGAAGAAAAAAGGCAATAATAACAGGGAAGGTGATGTTATCTTCGCCCTAAAAGGGAAGAGTTTTGGGAGTTTGAGTCCCAAGAAAAAGGAAAATATGAAAACAGCAAGCATATCCATTCCTTGGATACTCTCCCAGCCTCCAACAACTCAGAATCCCTCTAAGCCAGAGATTGTGTCAGCAAAAACAAGAGTTTTCCATGAATTTAGAGTCTCCCAGCAAAGGTCCATATAAGTTTAGGTGAGATTTTCCAGAATCTGAGCTGCTGGCTTTGAGCAGGACTCAGATGCCCAGCTACACCATATATTAATAAGGATTATGGGTATCTTTATCTAGATATTCCAAAAAATTATTCACTTATTCTTACAGCAGCAAAACCACTTTTTCTGCTATGCATGGACTAACTGAAGCTTGAATTGGTACAGAAAACCAGCATATGTTAAAAATTAATTTATTTGTTCCCTACAACCATCATTCACCCTATAAGATACAGTTAATCTGATAAGGACCTCAGTATTTACTCATTTTTTTGTACACAACTAAGGCCAGATCCTGATGCTCTTTTCCACACTGGAGGATGTCTCCACAAACAACCTCGCAAGTACCAAATGTGCAGCAGTCCTCTGGATATTGAGCCATTGGATTCTGGGCCTCAGGATGAAATTCCTCTGCTGACAGACTTGAGCAGTGCACAGGAGGCTGATGGACTTCGAGACATTCATGCAGTTTATGATTTCAACCCTTTCTGCAGTTGCAAATTAATTGTTCAGATAACTCAGAGGCTGCATTAAGTTAACAAGGTGAAATCCATCCATAAACCCATCATGCACTTGGGTCTGCCCCAATGTTCTCTTTGCAATGAGGAATCTAAAATCAGCCTCATTTTTAGCTGGAATAGATTTTTACACAGTTCAGACTCACAAAGTACATTATTTTTAATCTGTTGCCTACTCCACACTACTGAGGAAAATCTGGGTGTCATGTCTTAAACTGCTATGCAAATGATGCTATTTGTAAGTATTACCATAATTTAGTGCTTACAGTCATGTTCCCATTTCTAATAATTCCACCAGAATGGAGAGGCTTTTCACTGTACTCCTAGCCTGCAGGATAGTCTTTCATCAAGAAGCTGAATTTTTTAATAACCTGCCAGCATCCATTTTTTGTGTGGCAGCCGCCACCGTGACACGACGTCTTCATTATCAAAGGAACCAGGTCCCTACACTGCAACAGGACATTAAAGCACAAACTCCTGCTTTGATGTTTAAATGTGGATCATTACAATGGCGTTCCCTAACAAAGGAGCATTTTAATCCTCTGCTCTCAATGCTGAGACTCGGGGAGGCTGCAATTCATTATTTCAAAAGAGGGTAAACGCAGAAGGCAGGGAAATTCGAGCAAACATTCAAGTAAAGTGTTCGAAACAGCAGCAAGTTCCACACTTCGGAATCACAGAAAGGTTTGGATTGGGAGGGATTTTTAGGATCATCCCATTCTAGCCCCTGCCATGGGCAGGGACACCTTCCACTACTCCCAGGGTGCTCCAAGCCCCATCCAACCTGGCCTTGGACACTTGCAGGGATAAGGAAGCCACAACTTCTCTGGGCAACACTTTGCAAAGGCCCACTTCAATATTGGCCTTATTTGTCTGCTGACTCTGGGAAGTTAGATCAAATTCATTACTCCATATTTATTTCCCAACTTCCAACATATATTTATACTTCGAGTTTCTCACTGGTTGATTGCTGGCTGTATCAAAGCTCGAGGTAAATGGAGTATAAAGGAAAACCAAAGGAAGTCAGGGATCACTGCGTCCTTTATGCAGAAGCACTTAGGAAAATAATTAAAAAGGCACAGAAACAGGGGATGCCACTTATATCAGGGATTTATACCAGCAAAAAACTGGAGCTGGTGACTCCTGATTTTGTCATGACTCAGGTGGTGGGAGCAGGACCTGGATACATCCTGAGCTTTGTGTCGCACTGGCATGGCTCTCCAGGGCTCTCCTTCATCCTGTCTGACTTGCAGGCAGTGAGGAATCAGCAGATCAGAGAAATTATCCCTTTAGCTTTGTATCATGAACTCTGTTTTATAATGTGGAATTATTTTCTAGTTGTCAAACGCAGCAGAACTGTAATCAGCCCAATTTGAAATTTTAATATACAATATAATTCAATCAACCCAAAATTTCAAACCCGTTTTGATTGAATTAAAAAAATCAGAGGAGCTATAATGAGTAGTTTATGTAAATTAAACAATTTTTCTGGATACATTCCTTCTGGCTTTAAAACCATTACATTAGGAATGAATTTGGCACGAGATACAGAAATATCAAATGCTTATTGAAATTAACACATTTAAATACCAATGAATATTTAAACTACAAATAGTTCTTGGAAGGCCAGAATAATGAAGTGTGGTTTCTTATGGATCTTTCTGCAGTTAAAATGTATCATCTTCCAGCCTCTCAATCGTGGGTATTCTTAGGAATCCAGGAGTGCCTGAGTTCATGCTCTGACGTTTCCCTTAGTTAGATATTTATTGATGTCTCTCCTAAACACCTCTGGTAATGAAACTGGCAGGAGTTTAATGACCTCCAAGACCTCAAGTGTTGTGTCATACAGATTTAAAAGTTATTACTAAGGCAAAATATACAGGAAAAACAATCCATAGAAAACCAGATGAAAAAGCAATCAGGTTTGTATGATTTCAAATTAGTGTTGTTCAACTATTTTAATCCCAATCCCAACTAATCTTTGTTTCAATAATTTCAAATTTCTATGTATAGATTAGGCTCTACTGCCTATAAACTTCCCTTTATATGTCCTCACTTTAAAAAAATGTATAAAATTTGCACATTATTGCATAGGAAGTGTTATGACACAACTTATTCCACAGTTGGTTGCCAGGCATTCCTTTGTATTTTGGAATATTTCACTGTTTTATTTGAATTGCTGCTACCTTTACTTAGTAAAGCCAGTCTGGGCTGTGATATCAATGTTTACCTTCAAATCAAGGCCCAGAGAAGAGATTTACAGCGAGGAGGAACCTCAGGGGACCATTAAAGAGCCATGACAACAAAGATGATGTAATTTTGTTACTTACACGAGCCTGGCTCTTACTCCACACCTCAGGGCCGTGTCCCTGCCATTCCTTCTGGATCCAGTGGTAGCATTCCAGGTGGGAAAGAACATCACAGTAGGCAGTGCCATTTCCTCCACGCTCATCATCCACCTTGAAGAGCCAGCGCTGCACTTCCATGTTGTCCAGGATGAGCTGGCTGAGAGCACAGAGCAGCTGCAGAGCAGGGACACAAAGATCCTTTGCACAGTGACAACACCAAAATGCTCCTCAGACTTCCAGTTCCCAAATATTTGGGCTTAACATTTATTTTCTAAATATGGTTTCATTTTCTCAGAGGTGCTTGTGTTGTTACAGCTGTTTGGGTATGGATTGAAAGCAATCTTGGCCAGCTTTGGATGAAGACTCCATGGCCTTCATCCCTGTTTTCTGCAGAGAGGAATTTGCCTGCCCAGGTTTTTTTTTTTTTGTCTGATGAGGATCTGAGGTTTTGGATCACCAGAACTGCTCCATAAATGTTTGTGACAGGGAACAACGCGGGATGGACGATGCTATTTGCAAAAATGTGCCAGGGTAACACCAGCCAAAACAGCTGGGAAATTTTCCTACTGGAGAGTGCATTCCATGGTTATAAATGCACGAAGGAGGTACCAGGCAGGCTTTATAAAAATGCTAATTATTTATTTGTGTATGTACACAGATTTAAATGGCTTTCAAATGCCTTTTGCCCAGCTGGTGCAGGATGCAATTAGCTTCTTAGAAACTGCAAATGACTTTGAACCTGGTAAAAGTATTCTCAGATCTTGTTGCATTGGCTGGAGTCTCCTACATTTTACAGAGTAATTTGGGGGATTTTTGTTTCTTTCTTTTTTTTTCAAAGATTGACCTAAAATACAATTACATGTGTTCCATTTATGGCATTTGAGAATCACATAAATGTGTTTTTCTTGAGGGCTCCCCTACAGTAATGAAAAGGATCAATAATCCTGTAAGGACTGTACCAATCACAAAGAATTATGTGCTATCTTTAAGTGAAAATTGAATTGTGCTTTACCATGGTGTCACCTCAATTTGATTATTTAACCTAAAATGTCAATATTTCATACAAGCAAACAACAGAAGGAGAAATTCCATAACCCTGTAGGATGAACCAGAAGTATTGTTAAATAATTTACGTGAATCAAATAAATCAAACAGCTGTTTTGCAGGTCATTGATCGTATATTTATTTCATCTACTACAGAAGTTGCAATGTATTTGTGTAGCTTAGATTGTTCAGTCTAAAGGTGATTAATAAAAACCAAAGCAATATGAAAAGCCTCTTGAAGAAGCAGGAACACCTACTAAAAACCTTAGCAATGATTCTTTTCCTGGATGAGATGTAACACCACCATAAAAATGTTTTCTTTTTTTTTTTAATTAATACTTAGACATATCATTGGAAATTGCAAAATCAGCTTATGGAATAAAATATTGAGGAACTGCCTGCAAAATAAACTTGTAAAATGAAAGTACAGAAACCTCTTGTTACCCTGTAATTTTAGTTCAATAGGATTTTGTTCTTTCCTTACTGGTCACAACAACAAGAGAGATGAATTTAGCAATGACAGGCTGGGTACAAAGTAAAACTGCAGAGACACTCAGTGAACCTCAACTGGAACAGGCTGATTGAAGGGAAAATTCCTTCCCCTTAGAACAAGGAATTTTGGAAAATGTGCGTCTTCAGTCACTGGCAAAATGGATTAATTTCATGACTTCACCCATGGGGCAGCAGCACAAACCGTCTCAAATATTGGACCAAACGCTTTTATATCCTCAAGACCACGAAGAATCCCAGAGTAATTGTATTCCTTCCTGCCTTGGGCACAAACTGCATTTAATTGAGCCAAAAAAGGACCCAATCTCGCCCAAGATTTGATGAAACCCGTGAGGGTCCCATCACTGGAGTTACTGTAATTACACAAATCCCCACCCTGTCAGGTGAACACTGTCCCACCCCAGAGCACACCCCGCTCACCTGCTCCCTGCTGTGGATGCCCCACTCTCCAGGAGGGGTTTGCACTCCAGCACTGGCAAAGATTCTCTTGCTGCCAGACTTGGTGCTGTAGAGCTGAGCCACTGCTGGCTCTGAGCCCAAAAGTGGCACCTGGAGCACGTCGGCCACGGCCAAATCATCCTGGTGGGGAACCCCCCCAACCACGTAGGCATCCCTGCTCTGGATCAGAACCTGGAGCCTTTGGATTGTCCTGGGACTGTACTTGAGCACAGTGGCCAGGCACATGTGATGTTCCTGTAAAAAGAGAACATTATTCTTTTCTTGTGAGAAGTGGTTTTTTTTTTCTCCCCCTAATTCCTAATGTTGCCCACAATAAATACATTATTAATAGCAGGCTGGGTTATGACCTATCCTGTAGCTTAGCAGTTTAAATTGATAAAAGCTGTTGGGGTGAGGCTCCATAATCGTGCACATCTTTAGTGTGTTGGAAATGGCCTCATTGGGAATAGAACTAATTACTACACATCTGTATTTATTTGATCCATGTGGAATTATCCTTCTGTCAGTCGGCAGAGAGGCTGGTGGCCTTTGGATAATAGTGATTCATCTCAGCAACACTCCTGGCATGGTTTAACTCCAGAGCTCCTAAAAATCAATAAAAAAATGAAGAAACCCCGTCTATAGCAGGGAATGTATTTCACATACAGTTCAGTGGTATTTTAAGTGATTCTTTGAGAATAAACCACTTTGATTTACAAAAGCTTTCAATGCTCACATTAAATTACTGGGGATGCACATTTCCATTACACAAGAGCTCTGATAGCTGATCTAAAGTAGCACTCAAAGAGAGAGGACTAGTTTTGTGGTTGCTTAAAATAAAAGGGGCTTCCAACTTTTTGGAGAGAATTTTTCATTTTTTCCCAAAAAGATCTACTGCTGAACAACTAGCTCATGACATATCCTATAAGCTCAGAATTTAAACTAAGAATATCACTCATTGCAGCTGAAACTTCCAAAATGTTTTAAACAACATATCCTATGCATGGTATTCCAAATATAGTCCCAAAAATATGGAGATGCACTGGGGATGAGACAGAGAGAAATAGCACAAGAGAAATCCACTGCAATAAATTGTCATCAACAAATCATAATCCCAACAAGAAGAAAATCATCTTTCTATTGAGATTTCATCTAATGTAGGCCTCGATCAGGAACGTATCCCTTTTCAGGATAATGTAAATCCTGGATTTGCCAGGGAATTCCAGCATTGGAGAACACAGAATATTTTCCTTCCAGGTCCTGGATGTTCATTGGCAGGGACTGAAGTATAAATTCTGATTTCATTGCTTGGATAGGGACGATTCTGGAAAAGGACACAAGGAATCCAGTTCTGTCAGTCCCTTGGTGCTTTCTCATACCAAACACAGCTCCAAAAAGTGCCCAAATCTCTATGAAGGAGTTGGACACACTGCAAGGACAGCAGAAATGGGATACTCTCCAAAGTTCCAGCACAAAAAAGGGAATCACAGAAGGACAAAAATAACAACAAAGTTACCTGGAGCCCTTTTCCTTGCATCAGCTTTAAAGCCAAGACTTCTAAAGTTCTGGTCCAAGTTTTTTCTTTACCTGAGCACTGGTGCAAAAGCAGGGAGCTGGCCCATTCCAGAGTTCTGCCATGCAGGGAACGAGATCAATTCCCAGCCCCGGTCACTCCCTCCCTGGGGCCAGAGTGGGGATGTAGGGAGGAGATTTGCTTTGTGTCCCTCAATAATGGATTTTACAGTTAATTAAGGAGTGCAGGAAACAGGCTGTAAAAGCTGGTTCATTCCTGCTTTTTGAGAGTGGTAGAGCTGCCAGGATATATGGAGGTGTGAGGGAGAGCTGGGAAAAGCAGGAGAACTGAGGGATGCCAGCAGGACTGCCCAGAACAGGGGATATGGGATTAACCAAAGTTCTTGGCTCTCAAACCTGTTGATTTTTGTTTTGTTTTCAGCTTCCCAAGATTCCAGATCTGACCTTGGCATCAGCCTCACCACAGAGAGCAAAGCTGCCTCCCGTTGTGACACACCTCAAGTGGAGGATCAGGGCCAGCTGCGCCTTTTCCACACATTTTCCTTCCATCCAATTCCATCAAAATAGCTGGGAAAATGTGCAAGGCTGATTTGTGCTTCTGGAATTACTAAAAGAAGCCCTCTGAGGTGGCCTTCAAGCCACACTTTCACTGATTGGGAGTAAATTTCGATCCATTAGGTGCAATAAAAGCTTTTTATTCAATAACCTGGAGAAAGATCCTTCAAAAAGAGCCTATAAAGCTCAAACCCTTACACAGCCCAAACTGTCACTGAAGCCAAGGGATGGCCAGAATCAGTTCTCAGCTGATTCCTCTCCACAAAGAGGATATATTCCTTAAACATATTAATTATTATATGGTAAACACATGTTTAATGAAAACAAGGTACTTTGAGCATTTTGCATATTAACAGGTACATGACACTGAAGAGCCAAGGGTTACCTCAACGTGGTTCACCTAAAATCTGGTGTTGCCCATTCTCCTGACAGATTTTGGCATTAATACACTCACAGTTGGGAGTTACTATTGGAAAAATAACCCAGCATCCAGAGAAAAAACTTGCAATAATTGATCAAAGTGCAATTTAAAAATAAAAAAATAGCAAAACCAGTAGCAGGGCTTCAAGCAAAGCCCCTAAACATGCCACAAAAAAGTTGGATAAAAATCAAATCTCAGCCAAGACACTGTAGGTTTAATATTTGCAATATAAAACTATTATTCACTGTGAGAAGTCTCCACTACACTGTGGCATTTTCAGAAACACTGTACACACAGTACATTAATTAGAACATGTTTCAGCATATAGATTTAAACCTGACTTGACAGGTTTGGAACTAATATTTCTGTATTATTAATTATTATTCTGGACCTATTATTTCAGTGTTATTGAAGCTAATATTTATGTATTATTCTGATCTGTTTGAAACTCATATTTCTGTATTATTATCTAACTTTGTTTAAGCCCTGTTCTTTAAGGAGCTCCACATTGGATTTAGTTGCAAGAAACTCAGCAAACACAGGAATGATTGAATGCTGGGCGAGCCAGAAATAAAGTTTGGGTAATAAGAATGGTTTATTGCTATGATTTGCTTAGAGATATAAATCTATCATGTTCCCAGTCCGAAGCACAGAGTCAGAAGGGACGACAGCCTACAAATAGCCAATATAGGACTATCTCAAGCAAGTCTATAAAGCTAAACCAGGATATTTATTTCCAATGCTCTAACTAGTAGTCTAATCAGTAAAGCTCTTAAACTTGCAATAATATTTCACTGATGTGTACCAGAGCGTTGCAAGTTATAAAATTTCCAATTTAATTTTACTGCATCCCTCAAGCTGTAGTAATTAGAAGACAAACTCACAGGGAAGCTGTTTATAGCTTCAGGGGTGAGAATTTTGAACCTGTCCTGCAGGTCAGCCATGTCCTCAGGGTTCCCAGATCTAACAGCTGCCTGCAGACCCAGGAGTTTATTGTAATACTGCAGTAACTCCTCACTCAGAGCAAGGGGGCAGATGTAGATGACGTCCACGTTGGCATCTGAAACAAAGGGGCACAGTGTTCATTGCTGGGAGAAAGGTACACCGCATTCCCAACAGCAATCCCAGCATTCCCGACCCTTTGCTCACAAATAGAGTCTCTAAAAAAGCACTGGAAATAAAAATGAGGTCTAATTCCCAAATCTTAGTGCTTTCGCTGTGCTTCAGCATTTCTCTGAAGACAGGTCAGCAACCCAAAAAAAGAGCTGCTTCCCAGGATTCAATGTGCAGAACATATTGGGGGCAGGATTTGGGAAGTGGTGCAGGGGGATTTGTAAGCCCGACTCCCATTAACATCAGTGGGAATTGAACTGCTTTAAAAATATATCCCATTAACGCCAACAAATTATAAAACTGAGCTATTCAGTTTAGAAAGCTGAGGAAATTGCAATTTTCTATGCTGCCTGGATTTTCCATGGGCTGTTCCTATTCCTGTGCTGCCCACACAAAAGCTCACGGTGGGGTATCATTAACAACCATTGCTGGGCATGCGAGTGTGCAGGGCAGCCACTTCAACACAGTGTGGAAATCTGCTTGTCCACATGGAAAACAGCGTGGGCTGAAGGGCTGTGTCTAAACAGAAGAAAAATCTGTAATATAAGCAGTTTTGGAAAATTTTAACCACACTGCTCTGCTAAAATATTAATGTTAATTGATGAGCTAATGAATTAATGGGCCTTGAAGCATCAATAGAATACACTGGCTAAAAGCACTCCAAGATGGGAAGTGGGAAAGTCTTTCACTGTTTTATTGTGCACAAGTGCCAGGGATAACTGCTATTCCGTGGGAACGACTCTGCAGCAAAGCAAGGATTGGATAAGGAAACCCTGAGCCAAATGTTGTAAAGGAATAAGAGATCCCACTGATTGACTTTGTTTTGCCAGAGCTGCAGGAAAATAATCCACATTAAAAATGTGAGGCCAGAACTCGCCTGAGGCATTAAAATACCACAGAACCCACAGTCATAGTCTTTCTATAATTATTTACCATACATGTAACTTTTTAAAATACTTAATAGAGTTCAGAGCCATTCACCAGTCAATACTCAAGTGAAAAACTGACAACTCAAGTGAATTTGGGGAATAAAAAGGTGCAGCACATTTTACTGCTGTAGCACTGCCCTATAAAGAGAAATAAACTCTCCTTTGGACACAGTGGGGCTCCAGGGACAGCTTAACTCACAGGCGGTCACAACCAGCAAGGAAGTCCTCTGCTTTTCTAAGGAAAAACCAAACCAAAATGATAAATCTCAGTCCTCTTCTGCCAGGCACAGGTAGAGCATCTCATCTAGTTCATAATTCAGTTAATATTTCACTAGTTTGTATCTTCCTCGCGGTCTATTTTACAGTAGAACCAGTTTTCATGTTCAGACATGAGAAAAAGAAATGTCTGTTTCATGTGTGACTTTGTCCCTTTAAGTTTCTATCATTTTAGAGCCAAAAAAATCCACGTGAGAAAAAAAAAAAAAAAGAGTACAGTGGAAAAAACCAATATTAGTGCCTAGATAATATATAAAGGCAATTACATTATTATTTTAGGCAACTGTAAATTTCTGGATCTAATATATTTTTGTTACAAACTTACTAAATGGCATTTATAAAATAATCATGATCCTGAAATATATATGAATCATGTAAAGTATGTCATTCCAGGGAGCCAATGAAGTTGGTCACTGATAAATAATATCCTTCCCTGCTTTGCTTAAAAGAAGCCTGTCAGGAAAAAACTTTTAAATGGATGCCTTTTGCCTCATTTGCTGATTTAAAATAAAAAAAATTGGTTTAAACAAGGGCTTGCTCTTTTGCAGCACATCTTTCTCTCCGTGTGAGCCTGAATGAGCACTAACAGAATTAGCTACCTAATTTTGTAGAACACTAAACACTTTGTGGTGCTCAGCAGGTCACAGGATGAGGCTGCTTTACCTTATCACAGAGGCACAAGAAACCAGCAGGATTTTTTATGGATAACATGGCCAGGAAGTGCCACAGCAGATCAATTCCTTCTCAGCTTCTCCGTGCTCTATATTTAATATTAATACAAGAAGTCCTTGTGTTGTTTTCTTTCACTCACAACTCAGGGGGGAATAATCAAAAACCAGGAGGCAGGAGCTCATCACATACCCAGGATGTCACACAGCCTTCCCATCTGCAGGTTCTGCTGGAGAGCAAGATCAGGGATGTGCTCACGGATGCGTTGGGAATATCCTGGAAAACAAGGAAAGCCCCCCTCAAACTGGAGTCAGAAAACCCCAGTACAGATTTGGAAAAAAATCAAACTTCTGAATTAAAAAGAGCTAAAAAAACCCCCCCTATTTCAAATCCCACAGCACTCATTGCAGCATTTTTCTGAATTTCCTTTTATTACTGATGCAACTTCATGTTTTTCTGTCATTTTAAATACAGACCTGAATGTTACAGACCTACAGAGTTTTCTAATTTAACCATGCAGACCATTTTGTTGGGAGTCTTTCATGTTGATTTTTTTTTTTTTTTTTAAACACTGGGGAAAAAAATGACACCATCATTAAGCAAGAATCTTGGTAATTTTGTCCTTCACACAGATAAAAGGCACCAAACCCACTTCATTAAGGAGATGTCTCAGTGCTACCTGCTCACTTTGTTGCAGAGGAAAGGTGAGTGACAGCCTGTCTGAGCCTGGATTATCTCTTTGGAGGTCAGAATTCCAGCTGATTCCATGCTCACATTTGAAAAGACTGCAGGAAGTGATGGCAGCACTATAACTATAATTTTTAAGCCTGTAATTTTCAAATTGCTGCAATTCTAAATGAACTGTGGTGTCTGTACAAACAGCCACAACCCCACTGTCAGTTGCCATTGAATCCATCAGGGTTAAGCCCAATATTCAGTGTTTGGCATAAAAACTTTGATCCAGGAACAAGATCCTTATATTTCCCTACATTTACACATGGCAAATCATCAGAAACTCAGAGAAAACTTACTCAGGCTAAAATCTGCTCAGTATTTCACTGCTTTCATTTAGAAAACAGCAAAGTGGATATTTCAGACTAATTACAAAGACAATTATAACAAATAATCAGCATTCTAAGGTGTTGTGGCACTGGCACTTTGCACACAGAACGTAAGAAAATACAAAGAAATTAAAATTACCAGTTTAATTTTTAGTCATTTCTTATCAAACTTACATATTGCAGTCAGCATACCGGTACCAGGCACTTGGAGAACTACATCAAAGTAAAATATATTGATTTTATTTTTTTTTTTTTACTCCTCTAGTATTAAGCTACAGTAATTAGAATAAAAGCTTGCTCTGAGTATTTAAACTTTAGTCTCAAGGCTTCATTTTGCTCTCTCACTCAATTTTAAGCTACTAAAAATGCTGCCTAATATTCTCAAGCCATTTAAATGTCAGCCTCAGAAAGCAGCTGATTTCCTTACCCTGAACTGTCCTCTTGAAAATGTTGGATTTTAAGAACTGGGCCAAAATATAACACGCAAATATCACTTGAAAAACCAGGAATTATTTGAAAGGAATAACAAAGTAGCAATTAAGTAAGTTAAAATTTGCATTTTGCTCTGGCTCTGCAGATCCATTACAGCATTGTACCACTGTACTTTTCACAGGAAGGTTAATAAAACATATTAATTCACAATATATTAACTTCCACTGGCATGACCCCATTAGATTTAATGAGGAATATTCCCTCCTGGTGAATCCTTGCCCTCCCAGTGGACAGGATGAACCACATTCCTTCTCACCCCCTGATCCTCACTCAAGACTGGACACCTGATAAAGCTGATTAAAGGTTTAATATTCCTTTTCTTCCAGTTTAAACAGAATCCAATCCAAATAAATTCAATATATTGTGATCATAACCTACATGTTCCAGTGGACCTGTGCCATCAGTTCTGGTTTCTGATCCAGCCTCCGATCTGGGTAAGAAACTCCAAAAGGTGGCTGAAATTTGGGATGTGGACAAAGGAACACTTGGGAATGGGATTGGTTCTTGCATTAGTGACTCTGAAGTACAGGGAGCGTCACAGAAGTGCTAAAGTAAGAGGTGTAGGAATGAATTCACCTCCCCCTTTCAACCTCAGCCATGACCTAACACCCTTTATTTGACATTTCCTTAATAAATTTTGCTCATCTCCAAGTGACTTCTCCCAACAAAGAATGCATAAATGTGCCTTGGAGAAAAAGAACAGCAGAGAGGGGGACAGGACACAAAGGCTCAAATCCCCATGGGGCAATACCTGAAGAGGAAGGAGGAAAACGAGCTGGGATCACCCACCTTGTACTCCCCAGGACTTGGGACAGCTCTAGGAAATAATAACCAAGGTTTAATAAATAAAACTGATTTTTTTCTCTCTATATTTGGCACACATTTAAGGGAGTAAATCTGATTTGAAGGTTCAAATTTATTTCTCCTTACTCTGCCTGACAACAATCCTTTAACACTGGAATCCACTTTCTTTTTTTAGCTATCCTAGAAATTCCAAGTTTTTGTGTGGGTGAAATAAATGGAACCATTTGCTCCTCCCAGCAGTACAATTTAAGCTCTTCACTATCCCTTTTCCTGGATTATTTCCAGAAACTTGACATGAATCTGAAACAGTTGTGAAATGAGAAATTCACCCTCCTGACTATCACCATTTATTGGAATTCCACCTGCAAGGGAATTAAAATCAGACTCTGATTTACCTCAAATGCTGAAGTCAAGGATATTGAGGAGAGAATTTCAGGTTTTATTTTTGATTTGCAAAACTGAACAGAGAAACCACTGAGTATCATCAAACTTCGGTGTCTTCTTGTTTATCTGCTCGTCCCAGGTTTTGTAACTTAAAAAATTTCTATGATTGCACAAAGGCAGTAAAAAATAAAAATACTGCTGAAATCAGTTAGCATTTTGCATATTTAGTCCTTTTTGACTGAACCAAATGTTACTTGTTTAAATTTTCCAGCTTCCTCCAAGCTGATTCAAATTATTCTTAATTTTAAAATATCAAATGTGCAGAAGCAGAATAATGAACCATATAAAATTTTTTGTTACATTTTAAAGGTTTTTAGTGTAGGGATTTTATGTTTTCACCGTTTAAAATCTTAAATATAAGCTGTTCTTAAAATTAGATCAAACCAAAATTGCTCAATGTTAAATAATTTTTTGTTGCTGTTTCTCGAAATCAGTTTTAATCTGAACATTTCTAAAGAAGAAAAAAAAACTCCAAATACTTACATTACATTTTAATAAGCTTACCATGATTTAATCCATGTAAAATCCCTATGGAATACTGGAAATATCCTTATATAGCTACATTTAATAAAAACAAGCAGGAATAACTTTTCCAAAGAGCACTTTCAAATGCCTCTTTTAGAGAGAATGTATATATTTTTTTTATATTTTAGCCTAGTTAAATAGGTTTTCTGATTTTCTAAGAAAACATCTGCACTCAAATTATCTTTACCCCTTCCTTTCTTCCTCATTAAGGGGGAGATTCAAATTCCTGTATTTACAGCACAAGGCTGTGTAAACCCTGTTACAGAATCAGGGCCTGGGCTCCCAGTGAAGTGCTGAGTAAAGTGGAATATCCCTGGAGTTTTACCTTTTACTTAAGAGGTTGAAATAATTTAAAAACTTCTATAAATTCCCAAATCCAGCAGAAGAACAGGGACATAATGATTAATTTTTGATGTCAGCCTGTTTTGATTATACTGAGAATTATTTTAATACATCTTTGAAAACATCTGGTATGCAACAGCTCTGCTGACTTTTGAATTCACACACCTAATTAATAATTGCTTTT